>NC_053023.1:511886255-512178046 GCF_003073215.2 Triticum urartu | reverse complement strand
GTTTGGGCTATTGTGTGTGTTGGTTTGCAAGGTGACTTCTTTGATGGGAAAGAACCAAACCGTGAAGCTACCGCGGATGAGTTGAAGATGTTGCAATACAATGCTCAAGCTTGTGATATTCTCTTCAACGGATTGTGCCCCGAAGAATTCAACAAAATCAGCCGCCTTGAGAATGCAAAGGAAATTTGGGACACTTTGATTGATATGCACGAAGGTACCAACTCCGTCAAGGAATCCAAGTTGGATGTGCTTCAAAGCCAACTTGACAAGTTCAAGATGAAGGATGGTGAAGGTGTCGCTGAAATGTACTCTAGGCTTGCTCTCATCACAAATGAGATTGCCGGCTTAGGAAGTGAAGAGATGACCGATAAATTCATCATCAAGAAGATCCTAAGAGCCTTGGATGGAAAATATGATATCGTGTGCACATTGATCCAAATGATGCCAAATTACAAAGATCTCAAGCCAACGGAGGTGATTGGAAGAATTGTTGCTCATGAGATGTCACTTAAGGATAAAGAGGAACTTCACAACAAATCAAGTGGTGCCTATAAAGCCTCATGTGAAGCCCCTACATCATCAAGTGAGAAACAAGAATTCAATGAAGAATTGAGCTTAATGGTGAAGAACTTCAACAAGTTCTACAAGAGCAGAAGCAAAGATAGAAGCTCCAAGTCAAGGTCCTACAATGACAAAAGATCTTCTAGTCGAGAGCGAAACTGTTACAACTGTGGAAGACCCGGACACTATTCCAATGAGTGTACGGCTCCCTACAAGAGAAGAGAAGATTCTCCAAAAATAAGAAGCAAAGGATCACCACCAAGAGAGAGAAGGAGTAGAGATGATCGTTATGAACGAAGATACTCACGGAGAAGCAAGGATTCGGAAAGGAAGGAAAAATCATCAAGGAGCTATACAAGACGAAGACATCAAGCTCATGTTGGTGAATGGGTATCCGGCTCCGACTCCGACAGCCACTCCGAGAGAAGTTATCACTCCGACTCCGAAGATACTCAAGATGAAGGTGTTGCCGGTCTAGCACTTGTGTCACCCAACTCCTACGACATATTTGACTCACCAAATGAAGGAATTGGAAGATGCTTCATGGCCAAAGGTCCTAAGGTAACACACCCCGAGTATGTTGATTTCAATAGTGATGAAGATGACTTGTTAGGTGATGATTTGCTTGGTGACAACTCTAGTGATGAATACTATGGTAAAAGACCAATTAATCATGCTAATCAAGATAAAACGAGTGACAATGATAAGGAGAAGATTGAGGCTCTAACTAAAGAACTAAAAACTCTTAAGTTAGCTCATGACACTATCTTCGAAGATCACCGAGAACTTTTAAGAGATCATGAGAAACTACGCTTTGAAAAGCTCAATCTTGAGCAAGAGCATGAGTTATTAAAGGCAATCAATGATGATCTCCGCAAGAAAAGTTCTTCTTACATTGCCAAGCGTTTACTCTTATCCACTTACATGCCTCAAGTCAAATCTAACAAGAAAGATTCTTCCTCTAGTAGTAACAATGATCATGCTAAATCCAATATTGTTGCTTCTAGTAGTTCTCTTAATTCCACTAATGATTCTCTAAGCCAAGTTACACTTGAGCAAGAAAATAGCTTATTGAAGGGAATTATAGAGAAAGGAGTGTACAAGAGCCTTGCCGGGAGTAAGCAATTCGAGGAAATTGTGCGCAAGCAAGGAATGCACCGGAAGAATCAAGGTGTTGGTTTTGAACGAAAGTTCAATGCCAATGGAGTTGAATGGGAAGAAGATCAATACCCCAAGACGAAGTTTGTCCCTCAACAAGAGAAGTATACTTCTTTCAAGGGGACACAAGCTCAAGATGATCTTCCACCACAAGACTACGAGCAAAAAGGCAAGGACAAGCTTCAAGAGGAAATTGATGCATTTGAAGAAGCTCCAAAGACCTTAGTCAAGTGGATTCCCAAGACTACTTCAAGTTCCACTTCATCAAGTACGACTACAACTCCAAGGATTCCCATCAAGATGATGTGGATCCAAAATAAGAAGAACTAGAGAGTTCTTGAGGGTGACTCCACCAACATACTTCACTCTTATCATTTTGGCAAGAACAAGTGCAATCAACTTCCACATCTTGCACTAGTTCAAGGAGTCACAAACCCTCTTATTGGTAAGACAAGGGACAAGGTAATCTAAAAGTTTTCATGGACATCATCTTTTGTGTGCATCACTCTATGTCTATGGATATCCTTGTTTGTTCCTTGTGGGACTAACCCATGTAGGTATTGAAAGTGCAATTCACTCAAATGGATAGCTCCAAGAGATCTACATCAACATTGAGCATCCACATCTTCAATATCTACATGAAGTCATCAACGACAAAACCCAAGGTTAGTTCATTCCTCTTAGGGGGGATATCACATCTAGGGGGAGCTTTACTCTAAGACTTGAGCTAAAGCAACTCTAAAGATATGAACAAAACAATGCTTTATGTAAAAGTGGTAACCCCACTTGAGCTTAAACGATGAGTATGACCTACGATCAAGCGTTCTCACTTGACTCCTAAGTCAATATACTCATATATAGATGACCTAGTCATCGCAAATTGCTTGATAGATGCTAGAATTGGTTGTGCATGCTTGGCCACATATTTCATTTGCCATCTTGTTGTGTGAGCATGCTGATTGCATATTTTACTCATTCAAGGACATCCACTTGTTGTTTTGATTGTTTGGCTTTATCTTCTTTTGCCAAGTGGATGGACAAGAATGCCTAAGAACCTCCTCTAGCTATCTATGCTTTTCTCGTCTCAAACTCTATTCATGCTGCATCACAAAATTTGATCAAGTCAGATTCGAACCACTCTGTGTGAGGAGCGCTCGGAGTCCCCGATTCGTCATAGACTTAAACTTCCAAAACCTCTTTATGAATCTCGGTCTGACCGATACACCATTTTCGGTCCTACCGAGTTCATTAAGTTGATCTAGGTTTTCGATCTCGGTGCAACCGATTTGAACCTTTCGGTCACACCGAGTTTCAGTAACTGCACGCAGTTATGAATCTCGGTGCCACCGAGTTGTTCCACTCGGTCACACCGACAGGGTCGGGCTATATATAGTGACGGGCAAAATTTTGGAAATTTCTCCAAAACCTCCTCGCCCACGCGATAGCCTGCTCTGCCTTCGTGGTCTTCGGATCGTCTTCTCGCCGCCAGCAGCCTCAAGTCGCTGGTCTCCGCCGCCATCAACGGAATTCTGCTCCGCCGTTGCCGCCGTAGCGAGTCTCCGCCGAACTAGGGTATGGACTCGATCTTTGTGCTATTCTCCACTCCGATTCCTAGCACATTGTGATCATCATGATTCTTGCCACGATTGAAACATTCCTATCCAGTCAGTGAACTCGTAGATTAGGCTTAATTTGAAAATTTTAGGGTTAGGTTTCCGCCGAAACCATCTCGGACCCACCGAGTTGAAAAACTCGGTCCCACCGATCTGGCTTTTGCCATTGCACAAGTGAAACTCGGTCTGACCGAGAATAACTTATCGGTGCGACCGATTTTGGAATTCTGTGAAACCCTAGCAGTCTCGGTGCCACCGAACTGTGACTCGGTCTGACCGAGTTCACCAGTTCTTGTGCCAAAACTGCTTCGGTGTCACCGAGTTTGAAAATCGGTAGATCCGAGATGCTTTCTGTGGAAAACTAAAACTAAGTTTTTGAATTAATCTTTTGCAAAAATCTCTGCTTTTTGTGATGCTCATCCACTCTATCTTATCCATAATCTATTCACAGGGTCAGCAGTCAGTTTGCAACATGTCTGATCAAAGTGACAGCCAGAATGTGTCTGAGCAGCAAGTTGTGATGAGTGAGGGCACTAGCCCCTCAAGTTCTTCTGATGATGGCAGCAGGAGCACCCCCAGCAATCTGCCTAAGGCTGCCACACGTCAAAGGAAGAAGAGAACGTCTGATTCTGAGGATGAAGACTATGTGGCAGAGGAAGAGGCCACTTCTAAGAGAGTTGAGCCAGCTCAAGGCTCAAAGCCAGGCCTGAAAATCAAGAGGCCAGCAGGCAGGCAGCCCATGTCAAAGGCTAGAGCATCAACTGAGAAGCCTGCTCCCATTGAGCCCGTTGCAGCTGAGAGCAAGAAAAGGAAAGAGAGAGTGAAAAAGACTGTGGCTAGGGTGCTTGGCAAAGCCTCCATCATGGTAGAAGAGGATGAGGAAGAAGAGGCAGCTGCATCAGCGCCCAAGGCAGCCAAACTTATGGGAGATGCCATAAGGTCAGGGGGAGCTGCATCCAAGCCCAAGGAAGCATCTAAGGCTGCATCTAAGCCTAAGAGTGCACCAAAGAGAAACACACGAAGCATCCCAGCTGCAGAAAAGAACAAGGCCCCAGTGCCTGAAGCTATCGAAGAAGAGGAAGAGAGTGTCCTTAGGAAGCTCAAGCCCAAGATCCCAGACCACAACGATGCTCATCCCGTGGCTGAGGATATGAAGCTCAGGAGAGATTCAGGGCTGAGGAAATGGAGAGAAGCAGATCCGTATGCTTCTAGGAGAAGGACTGCCGTGGATTATAGATTTCATACCAAGGAGCAGCAAGATTTCTATGAGACTGTTTTGCTTGACAAGAAGCCAATCGTTTGTGACATGAGATGGGTCGACTGGACCTACATCAAGGACAATGAAGAGTACTACCCAGGAGTTCAGGACAGCTTCAGAGCGTGTGGAGTAGAGGACTTTGTTGGGCAGAAGCTCACAAAGTGGAACGAGGAACTCATCATGCAGTTCTACTCCACAGCTCACTTTTATCCAGATGGGAGGATTACATGGATGTCTGAGGGTACGAGGTACCAATCCACTGTTGAGGAATGGGCAAAGTTGATCAATGCCCCAGAGGAGCAAGCAGATGAGGACTTGGATATCTATGCCAAGAAGAAGATGGACCATAACTCAATGTCAAATATGTACAAGGAGATCCCAAATGAAGCACTTGATACCTTCAAGTTTGGCTCAGTACATTACCTTCTGTCAGGGCTCCCGACGATCAATTGGATACTAAGGCACACCCTTCTGCCCAAGTCTGGAGATCAGAAGATGATCAGAGGCCATGCTATCAACTTGCTACATGTGTTTGATGTGCCTCAGAAGTTCAAGGTGATGAGCCTCATAGTGGAAATGATCAAAAGGACTGCGGCAGATCAGAAGAGGAGCTGTGGACATGCCCCTCAGATTCAGGAGCTCATCAACTCCAAGATGGGCACGGGCGTATATTTGTTGGATAAGGAACACCTGCCCATCCGTCCAGATTTTGAGAACAATGAAGTTGTAATGACAGAGAATGAGCCATCGTCTGCACAAGCATATGCAAAGAAGGAGAAGGCGAGGAAGGAGAAAGCTGCCAGGATGCCTACTCAAGCAGAGGCATCTGAATACTTCTTGAAGACCAAACAAGAGCAGCTTGGTTACTTGATTGCGTCCACCCTGCGGATCGAGCAGAGTATAGCCACCCTGACTCAGAACCAGGCGAGTTTAGAGAGGATCATGGAACAGAGGTTCTATGACTTGGACATCAAGGTAACAGAAGTTCAGTCTGCAGTGGAGCAGCTCCAGGAGGACATGAATGAGAGGAGAGGCAGGACCACGACTCATGCGTTTGCGAGGGTGCCACGAGGTCCGAGGTCGTCTGCACTGCCAGTTGCTGACACCAGAGCCACTACTTCAGCACCAGCTACGGCCTCAGCTCCAGCGTCTACCTCAGCTCAAACTCCAGCGACTACTTCAACATCTACAGAAGCCTTCGTCCTTGGAGTGATCCGGACTCCAGCACCACCTGAAGATCAAGCCTGAGCGTCGATCTAGTGCTATGCATTTTCTAGGAACTTTTTGGTAACTTGTTGCCAAAGGGGGAGAAGATGTATAGATCATAGGCTTCGAGAGAGAGAGAGAGTGTTGCTTTTCTCTCTTGTTTTATTTGGTGGTTTTTCGAACCTTTTCTGCTTTTGAGTGCTTGATACTACGTCATTATTTGTGAGACATCGATGATCATGCGTTTGATCATAAGCTACACTTAATGTTTGCTTAAATATTATCATTCTATCTATCGCTTGTCATCATCCACTATTCTTGGTGATGAGTGCATGTATTTCATTCTTATCATTTTGAGCGCTCCACCAAGATGTATGTGACATGGAAGAGTAACCCATGACTCTAACTCTTTGTGCATTTGCAGTCCAAAGCAAATTTTAAATATGCATAAATTTAGGGGGAGCTCTTACTTATCACATACTTCTCAAAGCGACGATATACTTCATGCTTATTATCATTTGTCGAATCTTTGATCTATATGTTGTCATCAATTACCAAAAAGGGGGAGATTGAAAGTGCAACTATCCCTAGGTGGTTTTGGTAATTCATAACAACATATAGCTCATTGAGCTAATGCTATTCCAAGATGATTATTTCAGGAAAGCTCAATGATTGGCATGGCATGGATGTGAAAGTGGAACCCTCAAAATGCTAAGGACAAAGGATTGGCTCAAGCTCAAAAGCTCAAGACTCTTCATTTTATATTTTAGTGATCCAAGATCACATTGAGTCTTTAGGAAAAGCCAATACTATCAAGGAGGGATGAGGTGTTGCTTAATGAGCCTCTTGCTTCATGTGCTTAATGATATGCTCCAAAACCCTCAACTACTTTCCCATATCCACATATGACCTAAACTCTAAGCCAAACTCGGTCCTACCGATTCTTCCTATCCGGCGCCACCGAGTTTCACTTGTCATTAGCCACTGCCAAACCCTAGCAATTCGGTTCTACCGATAAGGATCTCGGTCCCACCGAGATGGGGTTGCAAACTCTCTGTTTCCCTTTCATAACTTTTCGGTCCCACAGAAAGAGCGAATCGGTCCCACCGAGATTACAATGTAAACTCAGTGTTTCCCCTTTGTAACTTTTCGGTCTCACCGAGTTCCACTCGGTCTCACCGAAAGAGCAAATCGGTCCCACCGAGTTTGCCTGACCAACTCTCTGGTTAGCTAATTACCAAATTCGGTCTCACTGAGTTTGTGTAATCGGTCTCACCGAGATTACGTTATGCCCAAACCCTAACCGAATCGGTCCTACCGAGTTGCATGTCAGTCCCACCGAGATTCCTAACGGTCACTAGGTTTACTACTTCGGTCAGACCGAGTTTTCTGATTCGGTCCCACCGAGATTGGTAAATTGTGTGTAACGGTTGGATTTTGTGTGGAGGCTATATATACCCCTCCACCTCCTTCTCATTAGAGGAGAGAGCCATCAGAACACACACATCATTCCTACTCATATGTTCTGAGAGAATACCACCTACTCATGTGTTGAGATCAAGACATTCCATTCCCACCATATGAATCTTGATCTCTAGCCTTCCCAAGTTGCTTTCCACTCAAATCTTCTTTCCACCAAATCCAAATCCTATGAGAGAGAGTTGAGTGTTGGGGAGACTATCATTTGAAGCACAAGAGCAAGGAGTTCATTACCTACACACCATTTGTTACTTCTTGGAGAGTGGTGTCTCCTAGATTGGCTAGGTGTCACTTGGGAGCCTCCGACAAGATTGTGGAGTTGAACCAAGGAGTTTGTAAGGGCAAGGAGATCGCCTACTTCGTGAAGATCTACCGCTAGTGAGGCAAGTCCTTCATGGGCGATGGCCATGGTGGGATAGACAAGGTTGCTTCTTCGTGGACCCTTTGTGGGTGGTTGCTTCTTCGTGGACCCTTCGTGGGTGGAGCCCTTCGTGGACTCGCGCAACCGTTGCCCTTGGGTGGAGCCCTGTGTGGACTCGCGCAACCGTTACCCTTCGTGGGTTGAAGTCTCCATCAACGTGGATGTAGGATAGCACCACCTATCCGAACCACGGGAAAAACATCCGTGTCTCCAATAGCGTTTGAATTCTCCAAACCCTTCCCTTTATATTCTTGCAAGTTGCATGCTTTACTTTCCGCTGCCCATAAACTCTTTGCATGCTTGCTTGAATTGTGTGATGATTGCTTGACTTGTCCTAAAATAGCTAAAATCTGCCAAGAACTAAAATTGGGAAAAGGTTAAGTTTTTATTTGGTCAAGTAGTCTAATCACCCCCCCTCTAGACATACTTTCGATCCTACAGCTGCGCGTCTACATCGGCATACCAGGGCTCAACCGAGGCGCCTCTCTGGAGCGCCTCTGGCCCTCGCGAGTGGGGCGCTGCGGAGGCCCACCCCACAGCTACGTTCGCATGCCTTACGGCTTGCCGAACGCGGCTGACACGTACCAGCGCCTCATGAGGGGCATCACGGGGGCACGAGAGGCCAGGCGTTCCGCAGCCCTGGCAGGGATGGAGATGGCCCGTGAGGAGCCGCCAGCGCCTCCGGAGCCTCCCGAGGCCCCTGGGCCTGGGGGCTCGTGAGGATCGGCTTCCGCAGCCCACCGAGCCTGCTACATCAACGCTCCTTCGTCCTCAACATCATCAGGTGACATCTTTCGAGTTTTATTTCCAACTGGGAGCGCCCCCTAGGGCTGCATTATTCCCAGGCCGCGTGGGTCCGTCCCTGCGGCGTGTATCCCTTTTTTATTCCATGATGTTAGCTTACCTTGTTGGGGGCGCCCCTCGGGCTGCATGACCCCCCAAGTCGCTCGGGCCTGACCCAGTGATGTCCGCATTCCCAGCATCTATTTGAATGAATCCACTCCTTCGTGGCTAATGTGTTTTACCTAGTTGCCTGTTCAGCTGACGCCAACTAACGGAGCTGCTCCCAAACGGCACGACGCTTGCGCATGGGTCTGTCCCTGCAACACCGACAAACCTGGATGGCTGAGCTCTGGCCGCGGCATCCCCGCATAGCGTCACCTCGTCAAGCCTTCAGTGCCTCACTACCCCTCGGAAGCAACCAACGGCTGACTGTCAATTGTCATGGCAACCCCTTGTTTTTTCTATGATGGACCTACAGGACCTCCTGAAGGGGTTGCGTCAGGCGAGGCCCTTGCGGTGTCACCTGCGCTCTCGTCCGTGCGAACCGCTTGCATGTTAAAGGGGGGTGCCTGAGCATCGCGACTCAGGGCTCCTACTGGCTCTCCAGCCCTCACCCTCTGGCCTTGACCATGGCATCGCGACCTGGCATACCAGCGAAGGCCGAGACTCGCTCGAGGGCCGGGACCCGAGGACGTAGAGCAGAAAGGGGAGCAAAGGCGAGAGGGGAGAGACACACGAGGACCTCGCCGAGCAACCTCGCGCCTGCCGATGCATGGACCCAGCGACACACCAGAGAGCGGCCCCTGATCCTCGAGATAAGTCATCACCCGGAAGCGCCAGCTGCCGTGGCACCATCCCCGCACCTAACGCTATCCCGTGTTAGCAACGCCGCTCTCCTTTCTCACCAAACGACGGCTGCTTGGGCGCCAAAGGGGACCTCCTGGGCATCGTGACTCAGGGGCTCTTACCGGACTCCGGGTCGCTCACCTCCTGGCCTTGACCACGGCATCGTGACCTGGCATACCAGTGATGGCTGAAGCCGCCTTGGGACTGGGACCTGTCGGCGCAGAGCACCAAGCCCTCGTGAGGTTCGAAAGGGAGGAATGAGCTGAGGCGGAATGAGCAACTCGCATAATTCTACGACAAGGGTTATATTAACAAAACAGGATCATAGGCACCTTACAAGCCCCCACGGGGGACGAGCCGTTTCTTCGGCGGGAGTGGGTCTGGTTCCTCTCGGGGAGCTTTTCCCTTCTCTGCCGTCGAGAACCGGCGGATCGGAGCCATCGCAGCAAGACGGAGCAAGGATCGGGAAGAAGGAGAAGCAAGGAGGGATGGACTGGAAGGGCGCACGCTGTTCCGTACTTATGGCCGGCGAAGGCCAACCTCCGACCTCCACGATTGCAGGTAATCATGACCCACTTTGCATGCAGGGACTTGTCCAGTCCGTGTGGTTGCCGAGGCGCCACGGGGAAGTGGAGGCGCCCACGACCAATCAACCGCCATGCGGCGCCCGGGCCGCAGGCTGTTAGGGCCCGCGGCGCTTCGCTCTTGCCCTTCCGCCTCCCTGCACGGCAATGTCCGGGCGCGCCTTGGGCCCGAGGGCTACTGTCGGCGTTCTAGGAACGGGGGTCCCCAGACTTGCCTGCCTGCGGCCTGCGGCGTGGCTCAAATGGGGCCCCAGCGCGGCCCATCTTCACCAACACAAACCCAAGACCCTCGCGAGGGGCCAAGCCTCACGGGGCGGACGACGCGGAGCTTCCTCAGGCACGGCCTCGTCAGGCTGGCTCACGAGGAGGCAGAGAAATCAAGGCGGGGTACCTCACGAGGTGCCCGTGACGCAAGCCATGACGACCGGGGGTGCCAGGCGGGTGCCAGCCCGCGCAGTGTCCTCCCTTCCTCTTTGGTGCAAAGGGGGCAAGCGCAGTCGCGGAGTCCCGAGGCATCAGGCAAAGGTTGCCATTTCGGTGCAACGAGACCAAGACCAGGAGGACTACGAGACGGAGGTCACCGTGGAGCCCAAGACGGCGTCATCACCAGAGCTTTGCGCAGGCGAAGACTACTTTTGTCAGGATAGCTGATACTAGCTGTCCCCCTTCAAATTAGCCCACCATTGTTGGCTCCCTTCCCGCTCGATATTTGGGAAGAGGACCAGGGCCTCTATAAATAGGACCAGCCACCCACAGAGCAAAGGGGGCTGAGAGAGCTGAGGTGGGAAGAAAAGAGAGGGATCGAAGGATAGAGAAGATCAGGTAGAGAGAGAGAGAGAAGGGTGACTGAGCTCCTCCCAGCAGTTCATCGCCCCAGCCAAGAACAGACCCTCGCGAGGCTGTTCTTCCTTGTACTGTTCATCATCATCAGCCCAAGAGGCAATCCACCACACCACACACTGGAGTAGGGTATTACGCCACAACGGTGGCCCGAACCAGTATAAACCCTGTGTCTCTTGTGTTGTTCCTTCCTTAGTTTAGATCCTAGCAAGGCGGAGGAGTGCAGGTAGGCAGGAGGCGAAATCTCCACGCGCACCCCAGTGTTCGAACCTCAAGGGTCTGCCGGAACCCGAAATCCGACACTCTGGTAGGAAAACCGAATCAATGAGGGACTTCTACCTGTGTTATCCTGCAATTCTCACAAACACATTAGTCCCTCAACTAGGTTTGTCGTCAATACTCCAAAACCAACTAGTGGTGGCACCAGATGCACTTACAATCTCCCCCTTTTTGGTGATTGATGACAAACTAGTTGAAGTTTTCAACGGGGAATATAATATGTGAAATTGTAAAGGATAAGGAATTGTCTTCATAAGTTGCAAGGGCTCCCCCTGAAGATGTGCATATAAGTAATTTGCTTTTGGAATGCAAATGCACATGGTAGGTTGTACTCGTGGAGATCCTCTTCAACTTATGATGACAATTGATTATTCATGTGAAGGTATGTGAAGATAATGACATGCATAATGAAAAATGGACGTCTGCAAAATGATCTAAGTGCGGAATTTATCGTTGCACATGCGGAATTTATCATCGCATCACAAAGTAGCAAATAAGTAGCAGACGACCATCGAGTTTAAGTGTTACAACTCAAAGAACCAAATGTATCAAAACGAGAGTTGTAAACACTAGGAAAAATATAAAGCAACCGCCCATGTGGACCCGCTTTAAGACTATCAAACTCATATGTTTCTCCCCCTTTTGTCAGTAAGGACCAAAAAGGTTTGGAGACATAGAGCAGCTACTCGTTCCCAAGATGAGTAGGTGAAGCAGCAGGGTCGTCGGTGGTGTTCGGCGGTGCAGAAGAACTTGGAGCAGTGTCGAAGCGTGCGGAAGGAGGGGGCGGTGAAGTAGCATCGTCTTCGTCCTCGATCACTCTGGCATTCACAGTTGCCGCAGAGGAAGAGAACTCAGAGTCTTCAAGAGATGGAGTTCGTCGCAGCACTGCCCTTCAAGGAGGTGTGGAGTCAAACTTGAAGCGTTCAGAGAAGCCATCCTCGTGAAGATCATCTTCAGAGCACATAAGCGTCAGCCCTTTCCATGTGCGTCGAGAGGTTTCATGGGCAACAAAGGCATTCTTGGTGGCAAGATTGCGAATGCGGTTGACATCCACCAAGAGGCTTTGCATTTGGCGCTTCAGCCAGTCATGATGCCTATCCTGTTTCTGATGAAGAGCCACCAGAAGCTCTCGGTCATTGAGAACACGAGATCGCTTCTTGGGTTGTTGGGCAATAGTGCTTTCGGTGGCTTCAGTAAGGGCACGATGAGGTTCACGTGTAGTTCCAGCCAGAGGATAAACACGAGTGACTGCTTCGACTCCTTCAATGTTCTGAGAGAAACTTTGATGCTCCGCATTCTGAAGACTAAGAGGCTCCTTGGCAGGCTCAGGATAAATGGCTTCAACGGACATATCCACATCAGGCAGAAAGATCCGATGATTGCGAGCAGATGGTTGATATGAGATAGCGGAGTGGAGTTTAATCAGCCGCATTATCCATGGAGCATAGAACTTCAAGCCAAAAAGATCAGAGCCGGACGCAGCAAGTTGGCGGATGAAGAAGTCTTGTGCATTGAAGCATTTGCCATGAAGAATATAGAAGACCAAAGTCTTCATCGCACCTTCCAGCTTGGCATGTGGAGAATGCCCTTTGATGGGTCAGAGAGTTCGCCTTATGATGTGATAGATAGTCCTTGGCAGATACTCAAGGTCTTCAACAAAGAACTCCTTAGGATATGCAACATCTTGTGGCAAGGGCTTCATCATACTTAGCATCTGACTCATGTTCGGTTCAGGCTTCTGAAAGATGTTCTCCATAGCTTCACTGTGAAGCTGACAGCCAGGTTCATAGAGATCGCCAGGAGTGGGAAGACAAGTGAGCTCAATCATATCAAAGGCTTTGGCTTCATGATGAACATTTCCTGTCATCCACTCCAGGACCCAAGTCTTCGGATCTCTGTTGTACCCACGGATGTGAAGTGTGGCATAGAATTGGAGCAGCAACTCTTCATTCCAGTGCTCTTGGTCGGTGACAAACGGCAACAAGCCAACCTCTTTGAAGCAATCCAGAGCTTCTTCCAGACAGGGCAGACCAGCTATTGCTTCGGTGTCAAGACGCTTATGTGGGAAGATGCGACCTTGATTGTACAGAATGCATGAGTAATAGCTTCGCTGCGGATAGCTCCAGAACCGATCAGAAGATATTCTTTCCCTTGGGTAGGGGTTCTTGGAGCTATTGAAGAAAGTGTTGTCTGCTTTGAAGCCGTTGACATTGAAGGATCCAGGTGCTGATGCAGGACCTGGAAACCTGGGAAACCTTGGAATTGGCTTCTGTACCTGAGGCCTATGCTCAATATGATAGTCAAACTGAGCACCAGCAGCAGGCGCAGGAACAGAAGCAGTAGCATCATTGGCTTCACTGACTTTTGGTTTTTGGGTTGGTGCAGGCTCGACATTTGCTTCATCCATGACAGCGTCAGTGGCTTCATTGGTGTTGGTGGTGGGAGCCTCAAGATTCTCAACCTCCACTTGATGAGCCGGAGGGTCTGTCACAGTCACGTTCTCCTCGAGAACAACTTCTTGGTGTGACGGGGGTGTAGCAACTCTTGGGGTTTCATCGGCTGATGCAGCCGGAATGTCTTCAGCAGCTTTAGCTTCAGACTCGGAGACTGGAGGCCTTGGTCCTTTGCGAAGCCTGCGTAACGCTGGCGACGCCTGTGGAGTTGGAGTTTGCTGGGTCTCAAAGTCATCTTCCTCTTGTGCTTGTGGGTGATCAGCCCATGATGCATCCTGAGCAATTGGCGTCAGAGGATGACCAATGTTGATGAGTTCGCTGTGCGTAAGCACAGGCAATGATACCTGTTGGTGCTCGATCTGAGGAAGAACTGCATCATCTTCAACATGGTCATGGTGACCAATGTCTTCAGCAGCGGTGGGATCAGCTGCTGGAAAGTCTTCAGCTTCATGAGCCTCTGTGGAATCAGGCTCATGGACAGTCAGTTGGCGCTCTTGATGTTCAGCGTCAGGGCGAACCATGGAGATGGGTTCAACAATTAAGGGCTCTGTGGGAGCAGCCCGTTCCTTCTTGGTCTTCCGCTTCTTCTTGGAGGGAGCAGCATCAGAGGCTTCAGAATGTTTCCTCTTTCTGGCATCAGCCTCAGCAGTCCTCGTCTTCTTCAGTTCTGAAGCGGTTGACCTGGCCTTTGGCTTCGAGCCAGTCATGCTAGTTGGGAAGACAATGGGATCTACTTCCTGCCTTGGTGCATTGGGTTCGGCCATAGTGGGCTTCTTCTTCTGCTTAGCATCCATCCTGGGATCAATGCCCGGACGCCCAAGGGCCTTGCGCTTCTCAGCCTCGTTGTAGCCTTGCACACACTTGTCAGCCAGGCTCTTCATGCGCTCATGAGAACCCTAAGATTCTGCATGTTTCTTGAGAAAGGCTTCTTTGAGCTCGTGCAACATAACCTTGAAGTTTTTCACCTCTTGCACGCTGAGCTTGGCCATATGCTTCTTGAACTAAGCTTTCTCAAAGTCAATCTTTTGCTTCAGTTCGACGATGCGCTGAGCTAGAGTTAGCTCTGAAGCAATGGCGCCATGGAAGGCGACACTGAGGCCAATTGGAAGTTGCAGATCTTCGAAGCTGAGGTTGCGCGTGTCAAACCACTCATCAATGAAGTTGTGGATGATTGCCATGTCAAAGAGAGGCAGATCATTGAAGATTTCTGCTTCTTCTTTCCTCTTGATCAGTTGCTCAAGAGCGTCATCTGCAAGATCTTCATCACTGGACATATCGATGGCATCATTGCGCAGAATAGCAGCAGCTGTCAGTTCTTGGCCGGTGTGTGGCAGAGGCATCTTGACTTTCTGGGGCTTGGAGATGCGTGAGGAATCTTCAGACTGCACACTGTCTTCAGGAGGTGCAGTAGCCAGTGGCTTCGCCCGTGAGATCTTTGGTGCAGAGGCAGGCTTTGAAGCTTTAGGCTGCTTCAGTTTCTTTGGCTTCGGCGCTGAAGGCACTTCATCTGATTCAGCGTCATCTGCAGGCTCATTCACGGCTGTCCCTTGAACCACGATATGAGTGATGAGACCTTCCAAGTTGTAGAAGGGCCCAAGAAGATTGGGTTCAGCTTCGCGAGTTCCATCGGCACGGGGAGCAGAGGGACCAGGGTTGAAGTCTAATCCCAAAGACTTCTTGTTCTGCTTCGCTGAGTTCTGGGAAAACTGGAAGTTGCGCTTGAACAGATTGTCGTCACGACACCATAGCAGTGATGATGGGTCAGCATCCGCAGGCTGTGGTCCACGGACCATGCAGGGATAGAAGCCTTGTTCAATGGCTTCATCTCTGGACCTGGGTTGAAGATTTTTGTAGAGGATGTCTCCCCATGGTCGCTTGATGGCATTCTTTTCAGCATATTCCTTTGTCACAAATGTGCACTTGAACCACTGTTCTGCCCAATATCGTCGAATCCATTGGATTCGTGTCTTGCGCTGATTGTAATCCTCTTCAGGATCTATCTTGTACAGCTCTGAGAGGTCATCGGGCAGATCTCTTGATGTTTCTCCTCGACGCTTTCTGCCACCCTTCCTTGCTGATATCTCTGCAGCCATGAACTTTAAACTGAATGGCTTCAATACGTTCAAAGGCTTCAAAGGCTTTCGCTTGCTGGAAAAACAGGAACTGGCTTCGGGAGAATTTATGTGATACTGTAAGAATTCTGCAAATGAATGCAGACTATGAGAACCAAGGGATTCTCCCACGGACATGTACCCGTGACAGCATTAAGGTGCGAGGGAAGGGGAAGAGGTCATATGCATTCTCAGAAGATTTTGAAGATAAATCAGTTTAGAAGACATTGACCTCATTGTGCGAAGACATTCACTCATAGATAAGGAGTTGGTTCCAGATTTGTACGAATCCACGGATCAGTACAAGTGAGGAATCTAACTACTTTGTGAAGCATAAGTGAATATACTAGGCATATTATGAGATGCAGTATGAAGTGGATCCAACATGTGTGAACAAAAACCACTTGTGGTAGAAAGTGACAAATCTATAGGATCAAAGGGGCCGTAAAAAGGAAGTTTTATTTACCACACGAAAAACTGCTAGACGGAGTGGAAGAGGAGGCCGAGCAGTCCGATCGTCCATGCCCTAACTTGGCGACGGAGGACACCTATGGCGACGGCAGAGAAGACGATGTCCGCGGTCGGCGTGAAGATGGCGTCGGAGAGGTTGCGGCAGCTAAGCGCTTCGTCGCCGGCGTCGTCGAGGGCTAGCGGTGGCGCTAGGGTTCGTGCGAGAGTGAAAGAAGAGATAATGACTGTGGTGTGGTGCGTATTTATAGGGACAGGGGCGGCTCAGTGTTATTACACAGGTGCCCCTGGCGATTCACATCTGAGGAACACATGGCCATCATGCAGCATATCGGAGGTTGTTCCACGTCCCACGCACGCCTGGATTGTCGGGTGGTTGCTCCCACTTCTCCGGGTTTCAGGTGAAGGAATTAGCATTGAAAGCGGACTTAATGTTTGTCTCTGTATCTTCTGCTGACAAGGATGCAGAGAAGACATTTGACAGGTTCAAAAGAATGCATATGATTTGGAGAGATAGAGTTTGAGATAGAAAGCATAGAGAGGTTAGGGTCCGATCACATTCACTTAGTTCAAAAGATTCAACAAGAAGACATAGCTATAAGTGAATGTTGTAGAGGACAGAACACTAGTATATATATATATATAATCAACATAGTGAAGACAATCATGAAGACATGTTGAGATTGAAGCCAAACCAAATGTGAAGACATAGCAAATGTAACGCCATGAGTGAAACACTTTAAACAGAACATTTGGTGGTGGCGTTACCCACCGTATAGGAAGTATTAGACCCAGACACGACGCACAATTATCGTGGCGCTCCGAAGTCAAATTCCTCATTAATGTATTCACACTTAGATGCATGTCTTCATTGATTAAAGATATACTTTACTTCGTGTGTTGCACATCTAAGTCATCAATATGCATAAGTGTTAGGATGTGTGCCTGATCACAGGACATTTGAGGATTCCAAGATATTTAGCTCACACCGTAACTTGCAAAATCTCTTCTCATCCAAGGGCTTGGTGAAGATATCTGCCAATTGCTCTTCAGTGTTGACGTGTATGATATCAATATCTTCCTTCACAACATGATCTCTGAGAAAGTGATGACGAATGTCAATGTGCTTTGTCTTTGAGTGCTGAACTGGGTTGTTGGCAATCTTGATGGCACTTTCGTTGTCGCAGTAGAGTGGCACTTGCTTCAGATGAATGCCATAGTCTTTGAGTGTTTGCTTCATCCACAGAAGCTGAGCGCGGCAAGATCCAACAGCAATGTATTCAGATTCAGCAGTGGAGAGAGATACACAGTTCTGCTTCTTTGAAGACCAACATACAAGTGATCGTCCCAGAAAATGACATGTGCCTGATGTAGACTTGCGATCAACCTTGTTACCAGCATAATCAGCATCCGAGAATCCAACTAGATCAAACTCCGAGCCCTTTGGATACCATAATCCTAGAGTTGGGGTGTAAGCCAAATATCAAAGAATTCGCTTCACAGCTAAGTGATGCGACTCCTTTGGTGCCGCTTGGAATCGAGCACACATGCAAACACTAAGCATAATATCTGGCCTAGATGCACATAGATAAAGTAAAGAACCAATCATGGAGCGGTATACCTTTTGATCGAACTCTTTACCATTGTCGTCGGGACCCAGATGATGTTTGGCTGGCATTGGCGTCGTGAAGCCTTTGCAGTCTTGCATACCGAACTTCTTCAGGCAATATTTGAGATACTTCTCTTGAGATATAAAGATGCCGTTGCGTTGCTGTCGTATTTGAAGACCGAGGAAGAACTTCAGCTCTCCCATCATGGACATATGATATTGCTCTTGCATCATATATCCAAACTCTTCACTGTATTTCTGATTGGTGCAGCCGAAGATAATGTCATCCACATATATTTGGCACACAAACAGTTCCCCATCATATGTCTTCGTGAAGAGAGTGGGGTCGAGGGAACCAGGTGTGAAGCCTTTGCTCTTCAGGAAGTATTTGAGTGTGTCATACCAAGCCCGAGGGGCTTGTTTGAGGCCATACAGTGCCTTGTTGAGTTTGTATACCATGTCAGGATGCTTTGGATCTTCAAAGCCAGGCGGTTGTGCAACATACACTTCTTCTTCAATCTTGCCATTGAGAAAAGCGCTCTTCACATCCATTTGATATAGAAGTATGTTATGATGATTTGCATAGGCCAGCAGTATGCGTATGGCTTCAAGTCGAGCCACAGGAGCAAATGTTTCATCGAAGTCAATCCCTTCAACTTGAGTATATCCTTGAGCAACGAGACGAGCTTTGTTTCTGACAACTTGACCATGCTCATCTTGCTTGTTGCGGTATATCCATTTGGTGCCTATTATATTGTGCTTCCGAGGATCAGGACTCTTAACCAGTTCCCATACATTATTCAGCTCAAACTGTTGAAGCTCTTCTTGCATAGCTTGAATCCATTCAGGTTCCATGAAGGCTTCTTCAACTTTCTTGGGTTCTGTTATTGAGACGAATGCGAAGTGCCCACAGAAATTTGCTAGCTGTGTTGCCCTTGAACGAGTGAGCGGACCGGGTGCATTGATGGTATCAATTATTCTCTCAATCTGCACTTCATTGGCAACACGAGGATGTACAGGGCGAAGATTTTGCTCTTGCTGATCATTGTCATTGTCAGAAGGATTGTCTTCAGGCTGAGCATTGTCTTCAGGTTGATCAGGTGCGGAGATGATAAGTTCCTCTTCAGGTTGAGCTTCAGAGGGTATGATTTCTCCAGTTCCCATAAGTTTGATTGATTCACTGGATGGAACTTCATCTAGCACATTTGGCAGGTGCTCTCTTTGTGAACCGTTAGTCTCATCGAACCGCACATCCACTGTTTCAACTACTTTATAATGAAAGAGATTAAAGACTCTGTAAGAGTGTGAATCCTTTCCATATCCAAGCATAAAACCCTCATGTGCTTTTGGTGCAAATTTTGAAGTGTGATGTGGATCCTTGATCCAACACCTGGCGCCAAATACTCTGAAGTAACTGACATTTGGCTTCTTGCCAGTAAGGAGCTCATAAGATGTCTTGTGCAGAAACTTGTGAAGATAAACACGGTTGATTGTATGGCATGCAGTATCAATGGCTTCAGGCCAGAATTTTCTTGGAGTCTTGTATTCATCTAGCATCGTTCGGGCCATCTCAATGAGTGTTCTGTTCTTGCGTTCGATGACGCCATTCTGCTGTGGCGTGTACGGAGCTGAGAATTCATGTGTGATGCCCAAAGTATCAAGATATGTATCAAGGCTAGTGTTCTTGAATTCAGTGCCATTGTCACTTCTGACGTGCTTTATCTTGGCGTCATATTTGTTCATTGCTCGATTGGCGAAGCATCTGAAGACATCCTGCACTTCAGTCTTGTAGAGGATTATGTGCACCCAAGTATATATAGAATAATCATCAACAATGACAAAGCCATAGAGACAAGCAGTAGTAGTAAGAGTTGAGTAATGAGTGGGACCGAAGAGATCCATGTGGAACAGTTTGAAGGGTCGAGTTGTTGTCATGATTGTCTTCGAGGGATGCTTGGCCCTCATCATCTTTCCTGCTTCACAGGCACCGCATAAGTGATATTTCTTGAACATGACACCCTCGATGCCTATGACATGCTTCTTCTTTGCAAGGGTGTGGAGGTTCCTCATGCCAGCATGCCCTAGCCTCCGATGCCAGAGCCAGCATTCTGAAGCTTTTGCTAGAATACATATGGCAAGCTGTGGTCCTGCTGAGAAATCTACCACGTACAAATCATCTTTCCGATACCCTTCAAACACTAGAGACTTGTCAGATTCCATTAGAACAAGGCAACGATATTTTCCAAACATCACGATCATGTTTAAATCACAAAGCATTGAGACAGACATTAAGTTGAAACCAAGGGATCCAACAAGCATGACTTTATCCATGTGTTGATCCTTTGAGATTGCAACTCTACCTAGACCCAATACCTTACTTTTACCAGTGTCAGCAAATGTGATGTGACTCTTGTCGGATGGACGTAAGGTTGAGTCCATAAGAAGGCTTCTCTTGCTAGTCATGTGATTTGTACACCCACTATCAATAATCCATTCTGAAGCTACTCGTGTCGTACCCTACAGTGCAGTTAGGGGGATAGGCTTTACGAAGAGAATTGTGAAGCAAAAACATTTGACGAACCAGTGGGTTATGAAATCTTAGATCAAGATTTGGACTGATAGGGCGAGTAGCAAGTGATTCAGGAACGAAGTACATAATAAGACCATTTGGGCATTTGATCTTGCGCCCTACAAGATGTTTAAGGTCCCCAGCAATAGCGTCAGACGATTTTGGTTTTCTGCTGGAGACCCGTCCCTGCAAAAGAGAGTTAAGCTTTCTTAGCCACCCACATCTTCAAGGGTGGCTTAGAAGCGATAAGTCTAAGTGCAGCATCTGAGAACTTTGGCTTTGGAGCCCTAGCAAAAAGTCTTGCAGGTGGACAATAGTACTCATAAGAATAAGCAGAATAGTTCTTGGTCTTATGAACATGGCGGTTTGATGAACCGCGCTCATATTCATAGGCCTGAGTATGGCTTCCCTGCAAAACATTTGCGTTAGTGCGACTCAGGTGAGTCCTCTGTCTGTATGAACCCTTTGGACCGTATGAAGACTGTGGTCTGGGGTTTGTCTTCTTCTCTTGTGGTGTCATGATGACATTCACAGGAAGATTCTCCAAACACCTTTTCGGCACCCAGATCTTCTTCATAGGCGGTCCATTCCTGCAGTTAGTACCAATATACCTAGCAAACACTTCACCATTGTGATTCTTAAACAGTTTGTAGTTTGCATCAAAGGATTCATCAATAACAATGGGGTTAGCACAAGTGAAGCCAGATAGAGTGGATGGATCTTCTGAAGGTTCCTTTGCAGCAACCCATGTGGTTTTGGGGTACTGCTCAGGTTTCCAGTAAGAGCCATCAGCATTCATTTTCCTTTCGAACCCAACACCCTCTTTCCTAGGGTTTCGGTTCAGGATCTGCCTTTTGAGGACATCACATAGTGTCTGATGCCCTTTGAGACTTTTGTACATCCCTGTTTCAAGCAATGTCTTCAACCTAGCATTCTCATCAGCAATAGCAGTGGTATCCTCAGCAGAGGGGTTAGTTCCCACATCAACAGTTGAAGATATTGCAACAGTAACAGCAGTAGAACATTCAGCAACAGAAGTAGCATTATCACGCTCAATGCATTTAAGACATGGTGGTTCAAATCCTTCTTGAGCTGAACTGATCTGTTCGGCACGAAGCGACTCGTTTTCTTTTTGAAGATCTTCATGAGCCGCTCTCAATTTCTCAAGATCTTGCTTCCTTTGAAGATAATCATAGGAAAGCCTTTCATGAGCTGTTGAGAGCGTTTCATGACGACTTTCAAGTTCCTCATACTTAACGTGAAGATTTTTTATGTCTTCAATTAAGGATTGAGATCGAGTCATTTCAGTGTCTAACAGATCATCGCTTTTGTCTAACAGTTTTTGAATGTTTTCCATGGTTTTCTGTTGTTTAGTTGCAATTTTAGCGAGTGTTTTGTAGCTGGGTTTGGAACCACAATCAGAGTCATCGTCACTAGATGTTTGATAGTGAGTAGTGCGTGTGTTTACCTTGGCACCGCGTGCCATGAAGCAGTAGGTAGGAGCGGAGTAGTCCTTGTCATTTGCATCGGTGTCGGTGATGGAGTCATTGTCTTTAGTGTTGAAGATGGACTTATCAACGTATGCTATAGCCAGACTCGCAATGCCAGAATCGGACTCCTCCTCAGACTCCACCTCCGCCTCCTCAGAAGCGGACTCCTCCTATGAATCCATTTCCTTGCCAACAAATGCACGTGCCTTGCCAGATGAGCTCTTCTTGTGTGATGAAGACTTGGAGGAAGACTTGGAAGAAGACTTTGAGTATTTCTTCTACTTCTTGTCGTCGGAGTCATACTCCTTGCTCTTCTTCTTGTTCTTGTTCTCATTGTCCCACTGCAGACACTCAGAGATGTAGTGGCCAGGTTTCTTGCACTTGTGGCATGATCTTTTCTTGTAGTCATGAGAAGAAGCTTCATCATTCCTTGAGCTTGATCGTGAAGACTTTATGAAGCCTTTCTTCTTGGTGAATTTTTGGAACTTCTTCACAAGCATAGCAAGCTACTTTACAATGTCTTTAGGATCATCAGAACTGCTATCAGATTCTTCTTCATATGTGGAGACAGCTTTTGCCTTCAAGGCACGAGTTCGCCCATAGTTGGGACCGTAGATGTCTCTTTTCTCAGAAAGCTGAAACTCGTGTGTGTTGAGCCTCTCAAGTATGTCAGACGGATCGAGTGTCTTGAAGTCCGGACGTTCTTGAATCATCAGGGCTAGGGTGTCAAACGAGCTGTCAAGTGATCTCAGGAGTGTCTTGACGACTTCATGCTTGGTGATCTCAGTGGCGCCGAGAGCTTGAAGCTCATTTGTGATGTCAGTGAGTCGATCAAACGTGAGCTGGACATTCTCATTGTCATTTCTCTTGAAGCGGTTGAAGAGGTTGCGAAGGACACTAATTCTCCGATCTCTCTGGGTTGAGACGCCTTCGTTGACCTTGGAGAGCCAGTCCCAGACTAGCTTAGATGTTTCCAAGGCACTCACGCGGCCATACTGTCCTTTGGTCAGATGACCATAGATGATATTCTTGGCAGTAGAGTCCAGTTGAACAAACTTCTTGACGTCAGCAGCAGTGACACCTTCTCCAGCCTTGGGAACACCGTTCTTGACGACATAGCATAGGTCGACGTCAATGGCTTCAAGATGCATGCACATCTTATTCTTCTAGTAGGGATATTCAGTTCCATCGAAGACGGGGCACGCAGCGGAGACTTTAATTATCCCTGCAGTCGACATAGCTAAAACTCCAGGTGGTTAAACCGAATCACACAGAACAAGGGAGTACCTTGCTCTGATACCAATTGAAAGTGCGTTATATCGACTAGAGGGGGGGTGAATAGGCGATTTTTATGAAAGTCTTCAAAACGTGGAAGTTCCGAAGACAAATAATAGAAATAAACCTATTACCATGCAGCGGAAGGTAGACTACACTAGGCAAACCATAGTCAAGTATTCAATGAAGTGAAAGCACAATGACTAATAGCAGCTAGGTAGTAAGGATCAGGTAGGAAGATATTAAGAAGCCAATCAGAACAAGCAGTCACTCAGTGAAGACAAAAGATAGTGCAATCATACGATGACTTCACAAGGACCAACAGTAAGTAAAGGAAAGGGAAGGATGAAACCAGTGACTCGTTGAAGACAATGATTTGTTGGACCAGTTCCAGTTGCTGTGATAACTGTACGTCTGGTTAGGGCGGCTAGGTATTTAAACCTGAGGACACACAGTCCCGGACACCCAGTCCTGAACACGCAGCTCAGGACACCCAGTCCTCACCGTATTCCCCTTGAGCTAAGGTCACACATACCTCTCCCAATCACTCTGGTAAGTCTTCAAGGTAGACTCCCAAACCTTCACAGACTTCGTTCACCGGCGATCCACAATGACTCTTGGATGCTCAGAACGTGACGCCTAACCGGCTGGAGGATTCACAGTCCTCAAGTGTAATAAGTCTTCAGATCACACAGACAGGAAGACTTAAGTGATGCCTAAAACTCTTTGGCTCTGGGTGGTTAGGGCTTTATACTCGCAAGGAATTCTCTCTCAAAGGCTTCGAGGTGGGTTGCTCTCAAACGACAAAAGCCATACTTTAACTCTGAGCAGCCAACCGTTTATGGTTGTAAGGGGTGGGCTATTTATAGCCACTAGGCAACCCGACCTGATTTGTCCGAAATGACCCTGGGTCACTAAGGAACTGACACGTGTTCCAATGGTCAGATATCAAACACACACGACAACTTGCCTTGGGCTACAAGCAAAGCTGACTTGTCCGACTCTGGACAAGATTCGCTCTCATAGTCTTCACTCGAAGACATAGGTTTTGGTTAAGCATCACTTCAGTCATTCTGACTGGTTCTCTTGGACCCCACTTAACAGTATGGTGGTTCCTATGACTCAATAAGGAAGAAAAAGAACAACGAAAGATCTGAGTCTTCGAGCTCCATAGGCTCCATGCGATGTCTTCTCTTGTCATAGTCTTCAATGTGAATATCTTCACATACCACCTTTGACATCAATGTCTTCATACAATTTTAGGGGTCATCTCTGGTAGGAAAACCGAATCAATGAGGGACTTCTACCTGTGTTATCCTGCAATTCTCACAAACACATTAGTCCCTCAACTAGGTTTGTCGTCAATACTCCAAAACCAACTAGGGGTGGCACTAGATGCACTTACAATTTGTATGAGTAGTTTATCTTGTGGGAGAAAAGGATGAACGAGGGAATGCCTTATTTGCAAATGCGGAGAGGGGTGTGGGTATCTTTTTGCTAAATTGCCATAGTTTCCTTCCTATCCGTCAGGTATAAATCGGATGGCCTATATTGTAGGATGGCAGGAACACCATCATCACCAACTCTGTTTTTATAAGAGTAGGGATATGTAAGTGTCACTGCCCCCCCCCCCCCCCCCCCCCCCGACACCCACACCCACACACACACTTCCCAACACGGAAGGAGTAGGGTGACACCTCGATCTTGATACAAATCTATCGACTGGCTTCTCTCTCAAACACACACACACACACACACACTACCCGACACCGAAGGAGTAGGATGGCAACTCGATCTTGATAGTAATCTATCTACTCCTCTTTCAAACACACACACACACATACACACACACTCGCTAGTTGTACCTCTATGCCTACCACGCACACTCTCGATACGTCTTTCTCTCCCTCCCCCTCCCCCCACCCCAACAGTGACAGCAGAAGGGTGACAACTCGATCTAACCGTAATCTGTCAATTGGTTTCTCTCTCGAACATTGTGTCTCTGTGCCTCGCTTAGTAGCCCCCTCGATATGTAGACTTCTCGCGCGCGCACAGCTGTAGTGACGATGACGCTAAACCCAGTGTGCTCGTTTTTACCGGCCTCATGTGATAATTTTCGCCTTGTTTTCTGTTAATTAACAAGGCAACCTTTTCTTTGTTACTACTAGTGAATCTGAAATCATTCGGGGCAGACATAAAATATATCACTTCAACCCAATTATCGCAGTAACTATTTTAAAAGAAACTAGCTAGATGCACATGCATTGCACGGAACATCAAGATGCATTTGTATGAGTAGTTTATCTTGAGAGAAAAGGATGAACGAGGGAAGGCCGTATTTGCAAACGTGGAGAGGGGTGTGGGTATATTTTTGCAAAATTGCCATAGTTTTCTTCCTATCCATTAGATATAAATCCAACGGCCTATATTGTAGGATGGCACGCACACCATCATCACCAACTCTGTTTTCTACTCCCTTCGTTCCTAAATATTTGTCTTTTTGGAGATTTCAACAAGTGACTACATATGGAGCAAAATGAGTGAATCTAGACTCTAAAATATGTCTACATACACATCCATATGTGGTAGTCATTTGAAATCTGAAAAAGACAAATATTTAGGAACGGATGGAGTATAAGAGTAGACATGGAGATATACCTCCAGCATGGTCTACAACACAAATGTGTTGGACTGGTTAGCGCCGGATGCTCGCAACGCGATGACATGAGTTCGAATTCTGTCTTTAACTTTAGATTTTTATATTATATATTACTTATTTAATATATACTTCTTTCACTACTGTACTAACAGTGGAACCCACAGAGTACTTAGAATACAAGATTAAGGATTGACTTGTTTCTTTTTAACTTTCTGTACGAAGCTGTAGCCACACTGCAAGTCACGTATACACTATACATGCAATTAACTTTTTATAGAGGGACAATCATACATGCAATTAACTCAAATGGATTGGATTCCACTCTATTATTTCCAGCATAAGAGCATCTCCAACGGCAGCCGGCAAATTTCCTCCCGCTTCCTTCTGCGGAGGATGACATCAAACGCCAGCGGCATACATTTCCACAACTCTAACAAACCAGATGAAATTCGTGCAAACACGGACTAATTTCATATAAGCATGAAGGATTTCGTATAAAAAAGACGGATCTTCATATAAACATGATGGATTTCATTACATTTACATGAACTAAGCGGTGCCAATCCGGCTCTCTTGGTATAATTAATACTCCCTCTGTCTGGAAATACTTGTCCTAGAAATGGATGTATCTAGACTTATTTTAGTTATAGATACATACAATTTATCCATTCTTAGAATAAAAATTTCCTACCAGCTGGAGAGGGAGTACATAATCTAAATGGCCGCACGCAGATCCCTTTGTCTTCCTCATGTCTGGTAGACACTTTGCGGGGTCTACGAAGGTCCTCGGAATAGATGAAGAAGCAAAGAAACCACCTGAATGTGTAGTTGTCGCCTCGGCGGTGGCCTTCATGGGACCCAAGTGGAGGCGGCCTCCTGTGTTCTACTTCTCCTCGATGATGGCGGCGGACACGGAGAAGCTGGACACCGACTCGTCGCTCTCCACGCACCCGGCTTCTGTCTCTGCCTCCATGGCGCTGCCGCAGGCACGGGAGGCACACCCATAGACACGGGAGGCGCGGCACCGCAGACACTGGTGGCGCGGTACGACGCGGCAGCGATGACGCCCGTACCGGTGTGCTCGCCACCGTGCCGGCATGGAGCAACTCGCCACTCCTCATCGAGATGAACTGGAGCGGCGAGTTGCTGAACCACGCACCTGCTTGGGGCGGCAACTGGCTCCGTTGGGTCAAGCGAGGTTGGTGATGCACCGAGCGGCCTCGCCCGTATCCGGAGGGCTCGGCGGGCCACCCATCCAGGTAATATGTCGGAGAACGGATCCTCGGAAGCCATCGGAAGAGTGGAGAAAATGGTGAAGGAGGAGATGGGGGAGCGGCGGAGGGGTGCGATTCTTGCCCGCTGTCTGTCTGGCCTCTTGTAAATAGAGGGCAGACTGTAGGAGCTTGGCCGGCGTCTGGCCTCGTTTAAACTGAGGGCGGACGGGAGGAGCTCGGCCGGTGTTACGTTTAATTCCGGCCCGCTCATGAATGGACGTGTGGCCGGAGTAGGTTTCTCGGTTTGCATGTGGGTTTAACAGAGGGGTTTGATGGAGGCGAGGAGGCGTGCTCAGCCGGGCATGCAGTGGGTGGCGTAGTACTATTTGATTTGACAGCGGGCGACGCAGTTCCTGATACGGCTTTAATGCAGACGAGGGAGGGAGTATCGGTTCCCGAAATTTTGAACGACCAATGCATCCTCCTTCAATTAATGCATGACGGAAGTAATGGGAGGAGGACCGGGAAAAGAGGCTACATGATGTGAATGCAACGCAGTTTGCCCTCATATAAAGGCGCCCCTCCATTCCAATGCATCTACCACATCATACACACCTAAGCATTTGCCTAAGCACCTACACTAAGTGCAAAAGTGCTCACTCCAGACCCATGGCAGCGATGCGTGCGAGCGTCCAGCGGCTGTGCCAGATGGTCCACGATGTCAGCCTACGGCATGGTGCCAAGGATCGTCTCCAGACAGTGTTGGAGACCGGCTGGTGGATGGCCGCTGTCGACGCCAACTACGACTCTCAGTTGGACCAGATGATCGTTGCCACCACCAACAAGTACACTGTCCTCAAGAAGCTCGCAGACGACATCGCCGTACTCCTCCAGCCCACGCGCCCGGGCTCCTCATTGCCTGCCACCCTAATCGGCCTCCATGGTCGGAACCTCATTCAAGCACTGGTGGCCCTGCGACTGCCCGCCGACGCCATGAAGAATGTCCACCTGGAGGTCGCGCTCGCCGCGAGGCGCCTCGCCCTGCAAGAATTTCGTCAACCTACACATCCATGTGTACGAGCAAATCGTGTACATAGGTATCTACAAGGCCAGTGAAGACGCTACGACGTTGGCCTTCCTCAACCGGCTGGAAGCCTTGGATGCCTTTGCTGAGAAGCACCTACACCTCACCACAAAATCCGCCGCTCCTTAGCCGCCGGTCGGTGGCCCGGCGCACTAAGTTGAGGAGGATGAGGTCGTACGTTGATGGATTCATCTTTCTTCTTGCCTTCTGTAACCACCACTGCGATCGCATCATCATCGTGGCCTTAATTCTTATTGTGATGTTGCATTCTCGTTCCAGTCAATACTAACATGTGCGATCCCTTTGCTTAATTATATGCATAACTATAACTACTACACCATCCCTCAATTTATAAGTTGTGCTTACATTTTCCATCAATTTCGTGTAACGCGCAGGCATCTTGCTAGACACTAGAACATGTCAGACCGCGTGTAACCAAACCGATGATGCGCCAACCTAGCTACTATGTACCCTGCTTATCTAGCGGAAATAGCCCCGCCCTAGCGTTTCCAATCGTTATTTCTATCTATCGATCGTGCCAAGGAGCAGAACCAAAATGTTACAATTTATACATGTTTCTCTACTCCTACTCCTATAAAAGACTCAGTTGGTGATGGTGGTGTGTCTTCCATCCGTCGTTTCTGACCATTATATCTGCATCTAACGGCTGTGAGGTAGGTTGTGGCATTTTTGCAACAATAGCCCACTTCTCTGCTCCAATTTGCAGAAAACCCCTTATTATCTTGAAAGCAACCACATCCCTCCCTCACCTCATCAAAACAGCCTGAGAAATATAAACTCCTATAAAAGACTCACTTGGTGATGGTGGTGTGTCTGCCATCCGTCGTTTCTGACCATTAGATCTGCATCTAACGGCTGTTAGGTAAGTTGTGGCATTTTTGCAACAATAGCCCACTTCTCTGCTCCAATTTGCAGAAAATCCCTTATTATCTTGAAAGCAACCACATCCCTCCCTCACCTCATCAAAACAGCCTGATAAATATATTTTGAGTGAAAAGTACTCCCTCTGTTCCGAAATATTTGTCTTTCTAGAGATTTCAATAAGTGACTACATACGGAGCAAAATGAGTGAATCTACACTTCAAAATATGTCTATATAATCCGTATGTGATAGTCGATATGAAATCTCTAAAAAGACAAATATTTAGGAACTGAGGGAGTAATATATTAGGAGTATATCAAAACAAGAGTGATTTCTTTCAAGTTTGTGAACAAGTACTACTATTCTACTACTTTCGATCCGTCGCAACGCGCGGGCAAATTGCTAGTAAAAGGAAAAGGCCTGCCACATTCGCGTCGCACTCCCCCCACACACGCCCGGGAATCGGGAGTACTCCACGGCCCGTCCGGCACGACACATAGCTTAGGGAAGGCATGTTGCCTAGCATTTTCACTTTCATGTGGGACCGCCGTTGAGCAAACCGACTATTGGCAAACCGCACCCCGCCCGCCGTCGGGTTGGAAAACAGAAACGAGGGGAAGATCTAGCTGTAGCACGGAAGCCAAGAAATTTGGTGTCGGATGGGGCTCGTTGATAGAGTAGGAGCATTCGGTACTGCTCTACTCCTACTAGTACCAAGTTTGTAGTACTATACAACTAGTACTACCACTATACAACTAGTAGGTACGTGCACGGCACAACATCGTAGGAACAAAAAACGGGAAGATCTTGTTTTGGGTGATTTATCTTTTTTCAATCAACATAGTACTCCCTCCGTTCCATAATGTAGTGCCTATAGATTTTTTGAGAAGTCAAACTTTACAAACTTTGACCAAGTTTGTAGAGAAAAATATTTATATTTACAATACCAAAATTATATAATGTGAAACTACATCTTATGATGAATCTAGTGATATATGTTTCGCACTCTAGATGTAAATATTTTTCTCCACAAACTTGGTCAAAGTTTGTGAGGTTTGACTTTTTAGAAAATCTATAGGCACTACATTATGGAACGGAGGGAGTATGAATAATATGATGTGGGGGGCACCCATGAAGCTTATGTGGCTTGATTGCATGGCTACGAAAGGTTAGAGAAAAATAAATAGATAATGTGTTTAGAGTGCACTCCACTAAACAGATATACTTTGGATCCATTGCAACGGGCCGGCACATCTATATCTATACCCCCTATATAGTGTGTGAATAACTTTGAAAGTTAGTCATTGGATGAAGCCAATCCGACGGTACAAAGATGGCAAATCCAAGCACTACTTGTTGGGGGTTTGGTGCGACATATGCCAACGGATGGCTTATCATGGTGGGGGCAAGTAGAACGTCATCGGTGCCTGGAAACGGGATGAGGCGAAGACATGCACGCCGGTGAATCTTACCCAGCTTCGGGGCTCTCCGGGGAGATAATACCCCTACTGCTGTTTTGCGGGGTCTCCACATGATCACTATGGCTAAAGTGTTTACACGGTTGCTCCTTGAGCTGTTTTCTCGTGGTAGGAGAGGGCAAGGCTAGCTCTCTCCCTTCTATATGATCTGGTCTAGAGCTAATGGGTTCCAACCCTTTGCATGGGTGCCCCGGGGGGGTTTATATAGGCCTACCCCCTAGGGGTACAATGGTAATCCGGCAGGACGCGGGCCCAGCCGTCAGTGCCTCTGGACTCTGTCTTCTCTGCCGACCACTGGGGCCCGCCGACTAGCGGGCCCCGCCGATTGGCCTGGTACGGAGCCGATAGGCCGCGTCCGCCGCAGGCGGGTCTTGCCGGCTGCTGATTACTGTAGCCGTGCTTCTAATGACGCGGGCTTGATCATGAGGTCGTGGCAACAGCCCCGCCGCCTGGCGGGCGATCACTGTTGCCACTCCCCATCACGTCTTGATTAATGGCGTGTGGGCCCCGGGGGAGGGCTCGGCCGACTCCCCTGGGCCGACTCCCGATGGGTCCGACTGGTGGTTCTCCTGCCGTCTCTCGAGGTCTCACTGACTGGTGGGGCCTGCTGCCTCCAGGCCGTACAGACAAGCCGTCGTGGGTGCAGGATTCGGCCCTGCGGTGCTGATGTCAGGGCCGGCATGGCAACAGTGCCACGCCGCACGGAGATCTTCCGGGGTACGGCGTGTTGTGGCCATGCCTGCCCTTGGTGAGGGGCGGGGGTGGGCTTCGCTGTAGCCACGCCCCTGCCTCGTCCCCTTTGATGAGGTCATGGTGTTTGTTGGAGTCGCAGGCCGACTCCCCAAAGCCGGCTTCTCTGGAAGTCGTCCCTGGGACTCGGCCGTGAGCGGGCAGTCGGCCGCCTTGCCGTCGACTCCTCAGGAGGCGACTCTTTGTCCTGGGGTCTTGAGGGGCGCAGCCTGCCCCGATGTCTTGAAAGGTTATGGGACTTGGGTTGGCCTACCCGTGGCCCATTAATCCGAAAGTAGTCCCCGAAGCTGGTGAGGCGCCGCGGACGATCGGCCGAGAAGCCTCAGCAGTTTCTCTTTCCGGGTGCTCAACACATGGTCTTTGATTGACTTCTGCCGGGCCGACTAGAAGGAGTCAGACTTGCTCAACTCGGACTCACTCAATTCCGACTCGCTCAGTATTTCGAACGTCGCGGCGGGATTTAAGTGGAGTGCTAGCTAAGCCTCCAGGCCGCCGCCCGTTCTAGGCCTGTCACGCGAGGGCACATGGCTAGGCCGTCCTGCCAGCCTACGCGCGCGACGGGACAGGCCCATAGGCGGGGCCCGCCACTACCGCGCCTCGGCGCCCGAGCGGATCCGCTGCGGCCCCGGTGGACGGTTGGATCCTGTGGAGTTACTGCGCGCAGTAACTTTATCGTGGATCGTGGGGGTCGTGGGGTTGTGGGCGCAGTAAATCCCCGCGTCCGCCCCCTCGGCTTCGCAGCCTACGAGGCTATAAGTAGGGGGAAGAGGGGGGCACGCGCGCCCCTCCTTCCCACTACTCCTCGTTCTCTTCCTCCTCGCTGCTCCTTGCTCTCCTCCTGCTTCTTCTCTTCTTCGCTCCGCCGCACGCCCAAGCTCCGACGAACGCTGCGACGACAGCTCGCGATGAGTTCTTCCTCCGCCGCCGCGCCTCCCCCAGTGCGCTCCGGCACCTGGGACGGCTCCGAAGTTCATGAAGACCACGTCGAGTTCCTCCGCCGGACTCGTCGGCTCCCCGGCGAGGATCGCGTGCAGGTGCTTCTTGCGCCAAAGGGGGAGATTTCCCCCGTGCTGCAGGAGGGCGAGCGGGTTATCTTCCGCTCGCACTGCCTGCGCGGGTTGGGGCTGCCGGCGAGCAGTTTCTTCCGGTCCTTCCTCGAATTCTACGGCCTCCAGCCGCACCACCTCACCCCCAGCGCAGTGGTGCTGCTGTCCGCCTTCGTGGCCATGTGCGACGGCTTCCTCGGAGTCCTCCCCACCCTCGAGCTCTGGGGGGAGTTCTTCTTCTCCAAGCTCGGCACCCAGGCTGCGGGCGTGCCGGCTCAGTGCGGCGCTTTCATCGTCGTGCGCAGGTCGGAGGCCGACAATCCCTTCCCCTCCATCTCCCTGATCAAGTCGGTGAAGATGTGGCAGAGATCCTACTTCTACGTCAAGAACGCCTCTGCGAGGGGGGACTGGGTCAACTTGCCGGCTTTCGAAGCCGGCCCGCCGGCTGGACGGCTGCCCAACTGGTCGTACCGGGCCAAGTCACTAACACCTGCGGGAGCCGGCGCCATCACGCGACTCCGAGTGCTGACGCAGTCAGAGGGTCTGACTGGTCCGGACCTGCTGGCCGCCTTCGTTTCGCGTCGAGTTCTCCCACTCCAAGGCCGCCCTCATATGATATGCCAGATGAGCGGGCACCGCGACACAAGTCGTATGTGCACCAAGGACATGCCTCACGAAGAGGTGGCCTTCATGGTGAACTACGTCTCGGACAGCAGGCTCCTGGAGGATTAGCGGTTCGGCAAGGAGCCGTACTCCCGCGCCAACCCCCCGCCCGTGGTGAGTCGCCTTTCCTTTCTTTCTTTGGATTGTCTTCTTCTTGTCGAGTTTTGTTTTCACCAGTTGGCTTTGGTTAGAATCCCCTCCTCCACCCACCAGCTGGCACCTCGGGGCCGGCCCGCGAGTTCCTTGCCGACCGGGTGGAGAGCGACGTCGACGACCCCGATCTGGGGGCGGCGGCTCTGGAAGATGACGCCGAGGGAGGAGGAGGAACGGCAGGCGACTTCAGGCCCTCGGGCACTTTCGCCGACTGGCCTGACGATGACATCGAGGGAGAAGTCGCCCCTCGCCATCGGCCAGGAGCCAGCCAGCCTGGCGCGGGCTCTTCTGTCGCGCCGGGCGCTCCAGGCGGCGGAAAGAAGCGCAGGGCCGTGCCAACCTTGTTCGGCAGTCGGCCGAAGAAGCCCAAGGGTTCGGCTGCGGCGACCCGGCGGGACGACGCGGCCGCGAAGGCCATCCGCTTCCGTAAGGAAGTGAAGAAGCCGCCATTGGTCTCCGCGTAAGTATTCTGTCTTCAAAGTTTTATTCTTTCTTTGTGACTTTGTCTAAGTCTCTGCTTGCCCTCTTGCTTCAGGGCTCCCCTCTCTCTTGAGAGGGTCACTTCTGCCTCCATCATGGGGTCAGCGGAGACGTCCGCCACCACTCGGCGGATTGACCCCGCTGCTGACCTCCGGGAGGCGACGGAGCGGAATGCGCAGGAGAAGCGCAGCGAAGAAGAGGCCCTCCGCCTGGAGAAGGCGGAGGCCGACAGGGCGGAGGCCTCCGCCAAGAAAAAACTGGCGGAGGCCGAAGCCGCCGCCGCGGCGAAGCAGCAGGCCAAGGAAGCCGCACGCCGCCAGTCGGCGGTTCTCGTTACCCCGTTGAACTCTGCGCCGCCGCCTCCGGAGTTCACGGGGCAGACTGGGGAAGCCGGCGGGGAGAACCCCGTCGTGGAGGGGAGAGTGGAAACCCCTCTACGCCGGATGAGAATGTTCCGTCGCCGCCTCCGCCGCCGTCTGAAGGTGCGCAGGCCGGGCAGCCGGCGGGCCCTCCGGTGCCGCCGACCGAAGACAAGGCCGTGGCGAGGCTACTTCTTCAAGTCGGCTCGCCAACGCGCCGCCGTCTGGAGAAGGCAACTTCGGCACCCCGCCCCCTGGAAGCCGGCACCGCCAGCTCGGCGATCCCAGACGCCGAGGCGACAAGCGCCGCGCCTACTGGGTGGGTGTGAGGAGGCGGCACAGGGCCGCTGAACGAGGCGCTCCTGGACGGCCAGGCGAAACTCTCCAGAGTTGCACCAAGGCATTCCTGGCGTCGCGGGCAGCCGTCTGGGTATGTTTTTTTCCCTTTGGTCTTTGTTTTTCTTGTTCCTCTCTGCGGGGGCGCGCCAGCGCACCCACTGGGTGTAGTCCCCAAGTTTCGGGCTGGCTGCTGAGCAGGCAGCCCGGAACTCCAATTGATGAACTTTGCGTGTTAACTTTTTGTCTGAAACGTTCGTCGCAGGATTACCACAACCTCCGCGTCACTGCCTTCCACCGTAACGTCAAAGAGCTGGGCAAGTGGACCGCCGATCTGTCGGAGAGCCGGAGTAAGTCCTTTTCCTTCTTCGTGGGGGCGTGCTGGCGCACCCGCGGGCTGTAGTCCCCGAGATTCGGGCCGACTGCTGAGCAGTCGGGCCGGATCTCCCCGGCAACCTTCTTTACTGATGACTTGACGCCTTCTTTCTTTCTTCTTCTCAGGGGCCAACGCTGCTCTTCAACAGCAGCTGAGCGATGCCAACTTTGCTTTGCGCGCCAAAGAGGAGGAGTGCGGCAAGCTCGCCATGGAGTACGATCTGTTGGCCACTCCATTGGCAGAGCAGAAGGAGCTGCTTGTGAAGACACAGAGGAAGGCAGAGGAGACGGAAACCGCCCTCCTGGTCGAGTTCGCGAGCGAGCGCTCCTCCTGGTCTGACAAGGAGGCGTTGCTGTCCTCCGGCTACCACGAGATTGAAGACATCGTTGATGGTGAGTTTCTTTATTTTCTTTCTTCGAGCTGCCGACTTAAATCGTGCCGACTCCTGGTTTTTGACTTGCTTCTTCGTTTCTTCGTGTCTTTGTAGACTTCTTCCCTGGGCAGTCGCAGGCCGCCATCTAAGCAATCGAGGCTGACCATGAAGGTCGAAGGGCGGAGGGCGCAGAGATTGCCGCCGATGCCCCCCGAATTCTTGACGAGCACATCCTGAGCATCGAGGCTCGCCTCCGGTCGGCTCACCGGATGCTGCGCCAGCTTCAGCGTGTCGGTGCCCAGGTGATTGCTGCCCTGTGGCCGGATATGCAGGCTCCACGCACCCCCAGCCTGACGGTCGACTGGCTGGAGGTCGCGGCTGGTCGTGTTGAGGCCTGGAAGGGCTCTTCGGCCCGAGCTGGAGCGCGCTGGGCCTTGGAGTTCGTCAAGGCATGATATCCGGGGCTGGACCTAGACCGGCTGACCACGCTTCGGTCGGAGGCCCAGCCTAAGCTGGCAGCCGCAGAAGACGCCCTCGTCAAGCGTGCTGCGGCGATCGCTGAGTACACCGACACCAGCATCTTCGTCCCCGAGCGGTCTGAAGACGGCGAGGAGGTACCGCCGGAGTGGTTTGGGATGAACCCAGACTACGACGAGGACTCGGCGGGGGTGATTGGCTCTAGCATCGAGGAAGAGGGCGAGGCGGAGGACGGAGGCGAGGCGGAGGCACCAGAAGACGAAGCAGACGACCAGGCTCAGCTCGACCGTGCCTCCAGCAACGAGCCGCGTGCGACCGACCCGACTGCCGTCGGAGGCGACCAAGCCGAGACTAGCCAGCCGGCCGCCCCGACGCCTGGCGCTGGCGCCTCCTCCGACCCTCCGAGTCCGTGTGCTGCTTCCTAAGCTGCCGCTGTATCTTTGTTTTGTCTGCTTCAGTAGTCTTTGAAGAACTTGTTAATTCGCACAATTCCACCCGCGAGGTGTATTTTGAACCTCTACTCGAAAATTCGGCCAAGGGCCTATGTTATGTAAATATATTTATCTGAGTTCTATCTTTTCTTGCTCATTGTTCTTTTGGCTTTTTTCCTTTGCTGCTTTCTCTTAGTTGCCTGCCTTGCCAATCGGACAGCCGCTCCGCGGACTGTCGCTGGATCAAGTGCTAGGCTACTTTGGGAAAGCAAGTACTTAGCCGTTTTCAAGATTTTTTGAGCAAGTTAGATAGAAGATGGCAATCCGACTATCCGAGAGTCAGTTTGCGAGAAAGGCTGGAAGCCGTCTTGAGCTATGTTTTATGCTTTGAGTCCTTAGCCATTTTTCATGCGAATGCCCATTCTACCTTACTGCTGCCCACCGTACAGTCGCTCTGCGAGCTGCGGCTTCTGACAGGAGACGGTTTGTGCGTTTACACACTACTTGTCCGACTGCAGGAAGCATTTCATAGTGCAAGGCGGCAAGTCCACAGGCCGACTTGTCGAGCCCGGTGCCAAACGGCATAAAAAGGAGTAACATACTCGCAGTCATAATTTTTATCATACAGACAAAAGAGGGCAGTCCCCGAGCTCGCCTCGGGGGGCCCAAAGTCTTGGTACTTTAATACAAAAGGTAGCGTGGTACATACTGCATCAACTGTAAAATCTTTGGAGGAGATTTGCATTCCATGGCCGCTCTGTCTCCTTGCCGAAGTCGTCCCTCTTGCGTGCTCGGGGCTTCTGAGCGTCGATCAGGTAGTATGAATCGTTGCCCAGTACTTTGCTGATGATGAAAGGGCCTTCCCAAGGTGCCGACAGCTTGTGCTGGCCGGCTGTTCGCTGGATCAGCCAGAGCACAAGGACGCCTTCTTGGAAAGATCTTGGCCTGAGCTTCCTGTTGTGGTATCGGCGCAGGCTCTACTGGTAGATGGTGGACCGGCTGAGTGCCAACAGCTGGCCCTCTTCCAGCAGATCGACGCCGTCCTGTCGTGCTTCTTCTGCTTCCTCCTCGGTGTACATGGTGACTCGTGGGGAGTCGAACTCTATGTCCGTTGGGATGACGGCTTCGGCACCGTAGACGACGAAGAAGGGCGTGAAGCCGGTTGACTTGTTTGGAGTCGTGCGCAGACTCTAGAGGACGGCTGGCAGCTCGTCGAGCCAGCAGCCAGCCGAGCGCTCCAGAGGCTCGATCAACCGAGGCTTGATGCCGGACAGGATGAGGCCGTTTGCTCGCTCCACTTGGCCATTTGACTGCGGGTGGGCGACTGACGCTAGGTCCAGTCGGATGCCCTGTGTTGCACAGAAACGGGCCAAGGCGCCTTTGGCGAAATTTGTGCCGTTGTCGGTGATGATGCTGTGTGGTATGCTGTACCGAATTGTGATATCGGAGATGAAAGTTATGGTAGTCGGACCGTTCAGCTTCTTGATTGGCTTTGCTTCTATCCACTTGGTGAACTTGTCCACTGTGACAAGTAAGTGAGTTAAACCACCTCGTGCTGTTTTGAATGGTCCCACCATGTCTAGACCCCAAACTGCGAAAGGCCAGGCAATGGGGATGGTCTTGAGTGCAGAAGCTGGCTGGTGCGGCTTGGAGCTAAACTTCTGACACCCTTTGCATCTTTGGACCAGCTCCTTGGCCTCTTCCAAGGCAGTTGGCGAGAAGAAACCGTGTCGAAAGGCTTTGGCGACGAGTGCTCTTGAAGCCGCATGGTGGCCGCACTCGCCTTGATGGATGTCTTTGAGAATCGCTTGGCCTTGCTCTGGCTCTACACAGCACTGGTAGACACCAGTGACGCTGCGCCTGACCAGCTCTTTGTTGACTATGGTGTAGGCTGCCGCCCGGCGTTGTATTTGCCGAGCTGAAGTTTCATCAGTCGGCAGCTCTTTGTTCACCAGGAATTTGAGGATGGGCTGGGCCCATGACGGTGCTGCTATTTCTTTGACTGAACTGCGACTTGGACGAGGGCGGTTGGGCTGGGAGGCGGCGGGGTGGAGTCAACAGCCGCTTGCTGGGTTGTTGAAGTCCCCAGGCCGACTGCCGCGGTCCTTGGGCCGAGTTCTGGAGTCTTCGAGTCTGCCACCGCAGTCCCCGGGCCGGTTTTGGCTGTGGCAGCCTTGGGGTCTTCCGCCAAAATCCTTGTTCCGACTACCGGAGCTCTGGAGTCGGATCCGACGTCTTCGGGAGAAGCCGGCACAAAAATGGAGTCTGATTCTGGTGAAGGCTTGACAGATGGCTTGAGGAGGCGTTGAAGGGCAACACCAGATGGTATTGCTTGGCGGGTAGAGCCGATTCGTGCCAATGAATCTGCTTGGTCGTTGTCATTCCTTGGCACATGGAGGAACTCGCACCCTTCGAAATACCCACTGAGTTGCTGCACGAGGAAACGGTAGCTCGCCATGTTTGCATCTTTCGTGTCCCAGTCGCCAGATGATTGCTGGACCACTAAGTCCGAGTCGCCATAACACAAGATCCGGCGGATGCCAAGCTCTTTGGCAAGCCGGAGCCCGTGAATGAGCGCCTCGTACTCGGCGACGTTATTGGAGGCGGTAAAGTGGATTTGCAGCGCATACTTGAGTTTGTCGCCTTTGGGAGAGGTGAGGACGACGCCGGCTCCCAAGCCAGTGCGCATCTTGGAGCCGTCGAAATGCATCCGCCAATGGGTGGAATCAGGTGCTGGAGGTAGGTACTGGGTCTCTGCCCAGTCGATGAGGAAGTCGGCCAGTGCTTGTGACTTGATGGCGGTGCGGGGCTGGTAGTGGATGGTGTAAGGAGCCAGCTCTATGGCCCACTTGGCCACTCGACCAGAAGCATCTCGGCTACCGATGATCTCGGCAAGTGGGGTCGTGCAGACCACCGTGATTGGATGCTCTTGAAAGTAAGGGTTCAATTTCTTGGCAGCAAAGTGTACGCCATAGCACATCTTCTGGTAGTGGGGGTAGTTCTGCTTGGAGGTCGACAGTACCTCGCTCAGGTAATATACCGGTCTCTGGACAGGTAGCGCCTTGCCTTCCTCCTTGCGTTCCACTACAATGACCGTGCTGACTACCTGGCTGGTGGCGGCGATGTACAGGAGCATAGGTTCCTTGGGAGTCGGAGCCGCCAGGACGGGTGGAGTAGTCAACATCTTCTTCAATTGGTGAAAAGCTTCGCCCGCCTTATGGTTCCACTCGAAAAAAGTGGTCTTCTTCATGAGTTGGTACAAGGGGAGAGCTTTCTTGCCCAGCCAACTGATGAATCGGCTGATGGACGCCAAGCAGCCGGTGAACTTCTGCACGTCCAGCAGTCGGCTGGGTACCTCCATTCTCTCAATGGCCTTGATCTTTACTGGGTTGCATTCTATGCCGCGTTCAGAGACCAGGAAGCCAAGAAGCTAGCCGGCTGGTACTCCGAAGACACACTTCTCGGGGTTGAGCTTGATCTGGAACCGGCGCAGGTTCTCAAAAGTCTCCTTGAGGTCTTCCAGCAGTGTCCCACGCTTTTCCGTCTTCACCACCACGTTGTCCACGTAAACGTGGGCGTTCCTGCCGAGCTGCTTGAGGAGGCACTTCTGCATGCAACGCTGAAAGGTGGCGCCGGCGTTCCTTAAGCCGAACGTCATGGTGAGGTAGCAGAAGGCTCCAAACGGCGTGATGAAAGCAGTTTTCAGTCTGTCAGCCGGGTTTAGCTTGATCTAGTGATATCCTGAATATGCATCCAAAAAACTCAACAGCTCGCATCCGGCTATGGAGTCTATCACCTGATCGATTCTTGGTAAAGCAAATGGGTCCTTGGGGCAGGCTTTGTTGAGGCTCGTGTAGTCAATACACATTCGCCACTGCTTGTTCTTCTTTAGTACCAGGACCAGATTTGCTAGCCATTCTGGAAAGAATACTTCCATAATGAAGCCGGCTGCTAAGAGTTGGGCTATGTCTTCTCCGACAACTCTTCTCTTCTCTTCTGATAAGCGGCGTATGGGCTGTCTGACCGGCTTTGCATCAGATCAGACATGTAACTTGTGCTCGGCGAATTCCGTCGGTACACCTGGCATGTCTTTGGGGGACCATGCAAAGATGTCCCGATTCTCATGGAGGAAATCGACGAGCTCGCCTTCCTATTTCCCGTCGAGGTTTGCACCTACGACGGCGTACCTCTCTGGGTGCTTCGGGTCCAAGGGTATCTTCTTTGTCTCTTTGGCCGGCTTGAACGAACCCTCAGCCTCCGACTCTTTTGGGTTGGGCGACACCTCAGGCTGCTTGCCGGCCATTGCCACAACTCACTCAAGGAGCTGCTTATCAGCCGCGGTTACCAAGGACTCGGCCAGCCGACTGCTCTCTGCTGCGCAAGCAGACGACTTCCGGTAGTCGCTAGCCACAGTCAGAATTCCCTTGGAACTGGGCATCTTCATCTTGAGGTAGGCGTAGTGGGGGACCGCCATGAACTTGGCCAAGGCAGGTCGGGCCAAGCAGCGCATGGTATGGGCTTTCAAGATCCACCACCTCAAACCAAACGGGCTCTCTACGGAAGTGATCTTTGTCCCCAAAGAGGACGTCCATTAGGATCTTGCCGATTGGCAAGCAGGAAAACCCAGGAACAATGCCGTGGAACACAGTTCGGCTGTTCTGAAGCTGTCTTTGCTTGATTCCTAACTTCTCCATGGTGTCCTTGTACAGGATATTGATGCTGCTGCCCCCGTCTATCAGAACTTGCGAGAAACGCGTGGCTCGTCTGTCCATAGCAAAGGTGGTGTTCAGGACCAAAGCATAGGAGCCCGGACTCGGCATCACTTCTGGGTGGTCAGCCCTGCTCTAGCTGATGGGCTTCTCAGACCAGTGCATGAACTCTGGCGTCTCCGACGCTACTGCGTTCACCTCTTGTCGCTGCAGCCGCCTGCTGCGTTGATCATTAGCCACACTAGTGAACACCACATAGGCTCCATGCTCTTCAGGGTATTCATCTTGTACCGCGTCGACTGGCCTGACAGCCGGCTGCTGGGGCGGCGGCGGAGGCGGCTGCCCAACAGGCGGGGGAGGCAGGAGGCTGTCTCCCTTGGCGATCCTGGTGAGCCAGTGGCACTTTCGGGTGGTGTGATTCGACGGCTTTGCGCCGCTGTGGAACTTGCAAGGTCCATCCAAGGTCTGCTCATAGGAGAAGGCAGGCAACCAGTTTGGCTTGCCGCCTTTCTGTCGCTTGGGCAGGGGCTGCTCATCTGGCTGCTGGGCTTCAACGATCGCGACCTGCCGGCTGCTGGAAGCCGGCTGCGGGGCCTTGCGCTTGTTGTCGCCCTGCTGTTGTCGCCGGCCGGCATCTGCCGCTGGAGTTCTTGGAGCTTGAGGAGCCACTTTGCTAGTTGTGCTGATTTGAATTTCCGCCTTCATGGAGGAGTCGGCTGTGGCGTACTTGTCCGCTACGATCAGCAGCTCGTCGAGGGTTTCTGGCTCGTCGCAAAGGAGCTTGTGCTTGAGGAGGGTGCCTTCTCTGCACCCGGCCGTGAAGTACTCGATGGCCTGCACCTCGTGCACGCCCTCGCAGGAGTTCCGGAGCTCGGCCCAATGCGTGGGGTAATCGCGAGTCGACTCGTCGGGGCCTTGCATGCACAAGGAGAGCTGACGAGGCTTGGGAGGATGCTTGTACGTGCTGGTGAAGTTGCAGACGAACGTTTCGGTGAAGTCGACCCAGCTGTTGATGCTGTGGGGCTTTAGGCTGTTCAGCCATGTCCGGGCCGTGCCCTGGAGCATGAGCGGAACGTACTTTACGGCGACACGCTTGTTGCTGTTTGCTATGCTGACAGCCGTGGAGTAGTCGACTAGCCAGTCTTCCGGATTCACGGAGCCGGTATACTTGGGCGTGTCTCTTGGGAGTGTGAACCCTCTAGGAAAGGGTTCGTCCCGAATGCGGGGCCCGAAACAAGGCAGACCCAGCTCATCCTCTTCTTCCAGCGCTACGGATTGGTGGAGTTGGTCGATCCGATGGCGGGCGTCGTTCTCTCCAACTCCCTCTCGGCGGCCAAGGCGGTCACCGAGAGTCGGATGGTCAACAGGCAGCAGGGAGACTCGCCTCTCCTTGCGGGGAGGGGGAGGCGGACAGTCGTCCCGTCGTTCCACTGCTCTTGGGCGGCCGTCTCGATCGCGCTCTATGGTAATGCGAGTCCGACTGTGGCTGACAGTCGGCTCCTTGTCTCTTCTTCCTCGGGCGCCGCCAGTCGGCGTCCGAGACGTCGCGCCTTGATCTCGGTGAAGGTCGTTGACGGGCCATTGAGGCGCCTCCGCGCGGCAGTCGGCCACGTTCTGCACGACAGCCGCGTCGAGAAGCCGCTGGACTCGCTCCATCATGAGGCGGCATTCTTCGCCCTCGAAATTGTCCAGCTCGTCCGCCGCTGCCTGGGCGGCTCGGATGTTCTCCACTGGTGTAGCGTACACAGGGCGGCTTGCCCCAAACAGGTTGGCGAAGGCTACGCCACGCTGTCGGACCACGCCAAGGCGGCTGGGCCCTGCCGGGGCCGGCGAGCCACCGACGGTGCGATCCATCTCCCGCTGGTAGGCTTCTGACAAGCGCCTCATGCTGGCCAGCTTCTTCGCGCCTTCAACAAGCTGAAGGCGTCACGCCTCCAACGTCTCTGCGTCAGCGTCTTCCGGAATGGGCGCAGTTAGGTCTTACAGCGCTGCGCCGAGCGAGTCGTGCGCTCCTCCGCCGGGGAGCTCGTCATGACTGATGACTAGCACCCCGGTGACGGTGCTTCCGTTGCTCTCTGCGTGGGGGAGAGGTTCGTCGTAGACCACCACATTGGTGGGGAACGCGTCGAGCGACGCGGTGTCGGAGTCGACCAGCATCGGGTCAGTGGAGCCTACGGACTCCAAGTCTACGACAGGCTCCCGGGAAACGTGGAGTTGATTGAGGAGGCCCGCGAGGAGGTTCTCGGGGCCGCCCTTGCCTGCGTTGGATGCAGGTTCGTCGGAGAGGCGGACCTCGCCGACAAGTTCGCCAAGGAGCTGACTGCGCAGGCGATCTCGACGCCGCTTAGCGCGTCGGCGCAAACTCCGTCTGGCGTGCCTGGCTGGCTGCGCTCGCCAGGGAGGAAAAGGGTTCTCGTCTAGAGCAGATCTCCGAGCGGCGGTGCACCAGGCCCCACGGTGGGCGCCAAATGTCGGGGGTTTGGTGCGACATATGCCAACGGATGGCTTATCATGGTGGGGGCGAGTAGAACGTCGCCGGTGCATGGAAACGGGATGAGGCAAAGACATGCACGCCGGCGAATCTTACCCAGCTTCGGGGCTCTCCGGGGAGATAATACCCCTACTGCTGCTCTGCTGGGTCTCCGCATGATTACTATGGCTAAAGTGTTTACACGGTTTCTCCTTGAGCTGTTTTCTGGTGGTAGGAGAGGGCGAGGCTAGCTCTCTCCCTTCTATATGATCTGGTCTAGAGCTAATGGGTTCCAACCCTTTGCATGGGTGCCCCAGGGGGGTTTATATAGGCCTACCCCCAGGGGTACAATGGTAATCTGGCAGGACGCGGACCCAGCCATCAGTGCCTCTGGCCTCCGTCTTCTTTGCCGACCGCTGGGGCCCGCCGACTGGCCTGGTACGGAGCCGACAGGCGGCATCCGCCGCGGGCGGGTCTTGCCGGCTGCTGATTACTGTAGCCGTGCTTCTGATGACGCGGGCTTGATCATGAGGTCGTGGCAACAGCCCCGCCGCCTGGTGGGCGATCACTGTTGCCACTCCCCATCACGTCTTGATTAATGGCGCGTGGGCCCCGGGGGAGGGCTCGGCCGACTCCCCCAGGCCGACTCCCGACGGCTCCGACTGGTGGTTCTCCTGCCGTCTCCCGAGGTCTCACTGACTGGTGGGGCCTGCTGCCTCCAGGCCGTAAGACAAGCCGTCGTGGGTGCAGGATTCGGCCTTGCGGTGCTGATGTCAGGGCCAGCATGGCAACAGTGCCACGCCGCGCGGAGATCTTCCGGGGTACAGCGTGCTGTGGCCATGCTTGCCCTTGGTGAGGGGCGGGGGTGGGCTTCGCTGTAGCCACGCCCCTGCCTCGTCCCCTTTGATGAGGTCATGGGGTTTGTTGGAGTCGCATGTCGACTCCCCAAAGCCGGCTTCTCTGGAAGTCGTCCCTGGGACTCGGCCGTGAGCGGGCAGTCGGCCGCCTTGCCGTCGACTCCTCAGGAGGCGGCTCTTTGTCCTGGGGTCTTGAGGGGCGCAGCCTGCCCCGGTGTCTTGAAAGGTTATGGGACTTGGGTTGGCCTACCCGTGGCCCATTACTCCGACACTACTGCCCGTTGGATATCATCTACATTCCACCAGATTCTGCCACATGTAGAATCTAGAAGACTCCATGGTTGAACTTCATTCATGACTATCTTTGCCACAACTAAGCTTAGGCAGACTGTGTCTGCCACAAAAATGTGGCTAACAAAATGGCCACCACAAGTGTGGCAAGATTTGGCAAGAAGTTGAGTCTATGACATGTGGACCATGTAGCTAGAAAAGTGTGGCAAGCCACAAGTGTAGCAATGAACCAAACACATGCCTGGTTTGTTTGGTAGGGTGTATGAAGGGTGCATGATCCCAGGAGTTCCCTTCTCGACCCACTTTTGGGTGTTTGGTAGAGTGTATGGAGGGTGGATGAGTCCACACTAGATTAGCACAAATACACTAGAAGCATGCATGAAGAGAGCATCCATGAAGAGGGGTGTTGAGTTGAGCATGCATGAAGAGGGAACAACTATGCTGAGACGAGAACGCAACCAAACACACTTGTGGCACGCCTAAGCTTAGGTGTCGCAACCTTAGGCTGCAAACAAAACCATAACTTTGAAAGTTGGTCGTTGGATGAAGCCAATCCAACGGTACAAAGGTGGCAAATCCGAGAACTACTGGCTGTTGGATATCTTCTACATTCCACCAGATTTTGCCACATGTAGAATCTAGAAGACTCCACATGTAGAAGCATAATGCACAAACCACCAGAATCTCATGCGTGCAATGCACGTGTACCTTACTAGTAGTTGGTAGTAGTAAGAAACAAATTCCAGGTTTGGCACGAGCTCGTACTGCGGGAGCACCACAAGGCCTGCCGCAGGAGTTACATTTCCCTCTCGGGGCCCACGGGACCGAACTTCAGTGGCTTAGTGCCCGGCCTATGAGTCAATGGCATGTGGACCTTAAATGCGTCTGGCCCACATGTCATTCTCATGGTGGTGGTGTGGTTCGTGACTCACTCATTCGAGATGAACCGGCCGGTGGTGGCGTGGTCGTGGCGAGGGTGCCACAGTTGGGCGTCGGGGCGTTACGAGGCGTAGATGGCCACACCGGCGGGTACTACCTGTAATACAGAAGTACTCCGGCTGAGGATTGATGCCCGGGACGAAATGTGTCACAGCTGCTGGATGAAAATTCGATGGTGCGGGAGTACGGATCGGAGCACAACAGCGGAGCAGGCAAACCGCGTCCAATCGGGTGTGGCTGTGGTAGAGAGTTGAGCTGGCCCGCATGTCATGCACACAAAGGCAGAGGAGCGGTGGGGCCGAGAGGGATGAGGCGCATGATACGTCTCCGTCGTATCTATAATTTTTTATTGTTCCATGCCAATATTCTACAACTTTCATATACTTTTGGCAACTTTTTATACTATTTTTGGGACTAACATATTGATCCAGTGCCCAGTGCCAGTTCCTGTTTGTTGCATGTTTTTTGTTTCGCAGAATATCCATATCAAACAGAGTCCAAACGGGATAAAAACTAACGGAGATATTTTTTTTGGAATATATATGATTTTTGGGAAGAAAAATCCGCGCGAGACGATACCCGAGGGGGCCACGAGGCAGGGGGCGCGCCCCTGACCCTCGTGGCCACCCCGTAAGGCAGTTGGTGCCCTTCTTTCGCCGCAAGAAAGCTAATATCTGGATAGAGATCGTGTTAAAATTTCAGCCCAATCGGAGTTACGGATCTCCTGGAATATAAGAAATGGTGAAAGGGTAGAATCTGAGAACGCAGAAACAAAGAGAGATAGAGAGACAGATCCAATATCGGAGGGGCTCTCACCCCTCCCACGCCATGGAGGCCATGGACTAGAGGGGAAACCCTTCTCCCACCTAGGGAGGAGGTCAAGGAATAAGAAGGAGGGGGGCTCTCTCTCCCTCGCTTCCGGTGGCACCGGAGTGCCACCGGGGGCCATCAACATCACCGCAATCTTCACCAACAACTTCACCGCCATCATCACCAACTCTTCCCCCCTCTATGCAGCGGTGTAACCTCTCTCTTACCCGCTGTAATATCTACTTAAACATGGTGCTCAATGTTATATATTATTTCCCAATGATGTATGGCTATCCTATGATGTTTGAGTAGATCCGTTTTGTCCTATGGGTTATTTGATGATCAAGATTGGTTTGAGTTGCATGTTTTATTATTGGTGTTGTCCTATGGTGCTCTCTGTGTCACGCAAGCATGAGGGATTCCCGCTGTAGGTTTTCCAAGACGTTCATGATTCGCTTATAGTGGGTTGCATGAGTGACTGAAACACAAACCCGAGTAAGGGGGTTGTTGCGTATGGGATAAAGAGGACTTGATGCTTTAATGCTATGGTTGGGTTTTACCTTAATGATCTTTATTAGTTGCGGATGCTTGCTAGAGTTCCAATTATAAGTGCATATGATCCAAGTAGATAAAGTATGTTAGCTTATGCCTCTCCCTCATATAAAATTGCAATACTGACTACCGATCTAGTTATTGATTGCCTAGGGACAAATAACTTTCTCGTAACAAAGCACTCTTTACAAAAACTAATTTAGTTGTGTCGTTATCTAAATAGCCCCTAGCTTTTATTTGTGCGCTCTTTATTATCTTGCAAACCTATCCAACAACACCTACAAAGTACTTCTAGTTTCATACTTGTTCTAGGTAAACCGAACGTCAAGTGTGCGTAGAGTTGTATCGATGGTCGATAGAACTTGAGGGAATATTTGTTCTGCCTTTAGCTCCTCGTTGGGTTCGACACTCTTACTTATCAAAAACTATTGCGATCCCCTATACTTGTGGGTTATCAAGACCTTTTTCTGGCGCCATTGCCGGGGAGCAATAGCGTGGTGTGAATATTCTCGTGTGTGCTTGTTTGCTTTATCACTAAGTAATTTTTATTTTCTATTCTTAGTTGTTCTTTATCTTTAGTTATGGATATGGAACATGAAATACCAAAAAAATTAGGTGTACTTTCTGCTCATGGAGATGGGGAACCTCCTAAAACCCTCGATGCTGGTTATGTGGAAGATATTATGTACTACTTTAATAATCCTGAGAAAACCCCATTCAATTATGTAATGGGAGTAACATTGGGTCAACATGAATACTTTAGGGATTACCGCTTGACACAAAAAGGGAAACTATTATGGGATCAAATTCATATATTTAATTGGTACGCTAGGCAACTATGCTTGAGATATGATTATACTTGTTGCTCTAGGATGAAGGCTCCACACCTTCCCTTTTTATGGGAATTTAATGATAATAAAACCTTATCTTCTTATGCTAATGGTATATATGATTACTATGATGTGGAACAAATAGAAGAATTTGTTGCTTTTATGGGTGCTTATGAAATTGAATCTATGTTTAAAGAGTTTGAAGATTTTGATGATTCGGTTTATAGACCTGAAAATTTAGCTATCCTGAAATATTGTGATGAGAATTATGAATAAAATTATGAAATTAATGTGCTTATTGAGAAAGTCTCCGCTGTCCAACAAGAGACTAATATTTTGCAGGAATCCATGGAAGAAGAAGTTGATGAAACTATGAGCTCATTGGATGAAAAAGATGAGGAGGAGAGCGAAGAACAAAAGGAGGAAGAGCGGATTGATCACCTGTGCCCACCTTCTAATGAGAGTAACTCTTCAACTCACACATTGTTTAATTCCCCTTCATGCTTACCAAAGGATGAATGCTATGATAATTGCTATGATCCCGTTGATTCTTTTGAAATATCCCTTTTTGATGATGCTTGCACTACAAAAAATACACTTCCGTGATGATACGTGTTTGTCACAGTAGGTCGCGTTTTTGTCATGCATGTACATCCATGACAAAATTATGACAGAATCAAGATAGTCATACATGTGCTGTCGTAGAAGTGTTCCATGACATTACCAAAATTATCATCACGGAAGTGTCCACTTCCATGACTATAAATCGCGCGTCACAGAAGTGCTTTCGTCAAGGGTGATTGACAGGTGGCATCAACCGTAACGGAACGCCGTTAAGCTATTGGGTCGGGTTTTGGATCCGATAACCCGTTAACAGCCCCGACCAATGGGGATTTTCTACGTGTAAAATCATCATTGGCTAGAGGAAACACGTGTCGGCTCATCGTTGGGACAGATGTCATCCACTGATTGGACAGAAGGTGCCTATGATACGTCAACACGTGGCACGGCCCAACAGAGGCCCATTCCTGTGAAAAGGCCAGCCCGTTTGACTTGGTTAAAAGGTGGCGGGCCGGCCCATGGAAAGCCTGTTAACGGCATGTTCGCATATAGCCCATTTACAGCCCGCTAACCCAAGGCCCGTTACGCTCTATCCAAATTAGGCCCAGTAGCATCATCTGGGCCATCCAATATGATTCCAGCCCATTTTCACTTCTAGCCCATGTATGGCCCATAACGTCTTTCGGCCCATATGAGGCCCTATGTAACTCTTGGCCTATTAACGGCCAGTGGTGAAATTGGCCCGTAATGAACAGTGTATCAATTTACACCCATTAACGGCCCGTGGTGAAACTGGCCCGTAATGAACAGTGTATCACTTTATACCCATTAACGGCCCGTTATTCCGTTGGGCCGTTTCCAGCCCATGTTATCTTTCAGCCTTCTCAGAGCCCATTTATTCTTGGGCTCATTTCCAGCATTCGTTTACTTACGGCTCGTTACTGTCATTTTCTGCTTGTGGCCCAAATTCAGCCCGTGGTTACAGTCGGCCCGTTTGTGGTCCGTTAATATGTTGGGCCATTTTCGTAGCGTAATCAAATACGGCCTATTAACGATGGCCCGTTATGGTCGGCCCATGAACGGACGATTACAACTCTAGCCCGTTTACGGCCATAATGCGGCATGTTATTGGCCCATGTTTGGCCAATCGATCATATGGCCCGTATAAGGCCCATTGATGATACGGCCTGTAGAAGGTCCATTGTTTCTACCGCCCGTAGAAGGCCCATTGTTTCTACGGTCCGTAGAAGGCCTATTGTTTCTATGGCCCGTAGAAGGCCCACTATTTCTATGGCCCGTACGAGGCCCAGTGTCCATATTGCACTGACTACAAGAAAACAAATAAACAAGACAACAAGGAAATAAATAAGCAAGCAACTTATGCTAGGCTATCACGGCTATTACACATATTACATCCACTGGGCATCAAAGTTCGCCACCAGTGCAAATATAGGGAACAACAACATATAAACGCCGCAGCAAAACAAGTCCAGAACTGAAACCACTTCAGAAGAGTTCAAGAAACAATATCCTGGGTACCCATAATGCTGGCAAGATGCTTAGCAAGCTTACTAACTTTCTCTTGTTTGGCGCTTAAATCCTCCAGCGCTTGCTGTTGCACAAGAAAGTACGCATCTGAATTCTGCAGGGACTTCCTCAGTCCTTCGGCTTCTTGCCGTAGCATAGCTGACTGATGCCTTTCAGCTTGTAGCTGAGACTGAAGAAGCCGAAGTGATTTAGGCAGCGAGTTCGAAGAGCTTGTGCCAGCGGTGCTGGCCAGTAATTCGAACATGACATCAATGCAGTACTGTGGGGTTTTCTCACTGTCTACAAGATCATTTTTATCACCTTTCTTGGAGACCAACAAGGTTGTCTCACTATCTTGAACCTTATCTGTATTACTTTCTCTACCATTGCATAGTGGGGTGCTCTTCTCCAATATTCTGTTTACATACTACAAGAGAAACAAGCAGACACATCACAGGTTTAGCTTGTAGTATACGAAACTCATTTTGGTAAACCGGTTCAGTAGTAAGGTGGACAGGATAACAGCATGAAACAAACATATATCTATGTACTATGGTCACTGTATTGTCCATATCATTCTAGTTTATGTTCGCTAATCAAGATAGAGACACAGTTCAACTCATATATTTTTAAGACACAGCAGCATAGACAGAATATAAGTATGAGAAACTACACAGCATTGGCAGCACTTGTAATGTGCATCACATGAGAACATAACACAACTTAAACTGAAATCAACATAGAGCAAGAAGTTAGAACAGCAATCCAGTTAAAGAAATAGGTTTAAAACATACATGTTGCGCCATTGGAGTTTCAATTCGATCCTTCAAATTCGAAAGTAGTTGGTATGAGTAAATACAGTGATGCAACAGCAAAGGAGTATGGACCATAGCTACGGAATCTGACCTGAGAACAGTTGTTCTTCTGCTTTAAATGTGGAGTTTGGGTTAGCTGTGGTGGTCTTCGTGCTTTGGGCACTGCAGTAGCTTTACAAACTGCTCGTGTGGGGGTACTCTGTAGTGGACATGGTGCTTTGTCAACTATAAGTGGGTTACTATCCGCTGGGGTTGCGGTTAGATGGGTTGTAGCTGGTTCTTTACCCAACGGTGTAAGTGTGCAATCTGGAAGAGTCTCGATTATGTGTGGTGGGGCTAGTTTGTGGGCCAGTACAACCATGGTTCTATCTGCATCGGCGGGTAGCACTGTCTTTTGTGAAGAACGGGTTTTTGCTCCCTTAGATACTGCCATCACCCCCTCCAATTCAAATGGCTGATAAACAAGAAAAGAAATTGAATGTACAGACGTTGTATGATAGACAGATGTGGTAATTCACATATATGCTATCTAACCAAACAGGACAGCATGACACAATTTCACATATATGATGCCTAACTAAACAGGATAGCATGACACAGTTGCAGATATATGATGGATAACTTAACAGGATATAATGGCATAATTCAACATATGATGAGTACCTAAACAGGATGACATGACAAAACTATATGATGTCTTTCTAAAATAGGTTGGGATGAAATAATTCACATACATGTTGTCTAAGTATACAAGATGGCATGATATAATTGACATAATTGATTCATATACTAAGCAGCTGGCACTCGCATGTATGATCTCTAAACTATGCAGATAGAATTCAATATTGTGCATATGATGTCTAAACTAAGCAATGCAAGACACCATATGCATCATATGAGAAATATAAACATTGCAACTTAGAGCATACACCTCAGGTGGGATATAGGACTGGTCATCTGTCTCTGAATCCTCCTTTGAGGAGCTCCATGTAACCATCGAGATATATGCTTCCATAGGTACCATTGCCTGCTCTGAAGACCTTGTTTTCACTCCAGATTTTTCCATAACTGGCTCAAATGGCTGATACACATGAAGAGTAGTTCAATATACACAGATTGTCGACAAATGGAATACGTAATGAAAAAAAAGATGGCATGAGATAATTCACATATATGATGCCTGGCTCCATGGCGGTTCATAATTCACATATATGATAACTGGCTGAAAAACATGGCATTGCATAATTCACATATCTGATATAGAAAGCAAACAAGAGGCATTCACACAAAGCATGTCTAATATAAGGAGATGGCATGGCAATGCAAGACACCATATGCATGATATGAGCAATATAACCCAACCAAGTTAGAGCATGCACCTCCGGGGGGAATATGACTGGTCATCTCTTTCTGAATCCTCCTCTGAGGAGCTATCTGTAAACAGTAAGAAATTTGCATCGACAGGTAGCACTGACTGCTCAGAAGACCTTGTTGTCACTCTAGATTTTCCCATGACCGACTCAGATGGCTGATGCACAGGAAGAGTAGATGAATGTATAAACATTGTTGACAAATGGAATACATTATGGAAAAAAATATGGCACGATACAATTCACATATACAATGACTGGCTAAACAGGATGGCATTGCATGATTCACGTATATGATGCCTGGGTAAAGAAGATGGCATTGCATAATTCCCATATACTCCCTCCGTTCCTAAATATTTGTATTTTTAGAGATTTCAAATGGACTACCACATACGGATGTATATAGACATATTTTAGAGTGTAGATTCACTCATTTTGTTCCGTATGTAGTCACTTGTTGAAATCTCTAAAAAGACAAATATTTAGGAATGGTGGGAGTATGATATAGAAATCAAACAGGTGGCGTTCACACAAAGCAAATCTAAACTAAGCTGATGACATATAAGATGTATAATGTAAGCAATGCAAGGCGCCATATGCATGATATGACCAACATCAGCATGCCAGGTTAGAGCAAACACCTCAGGTGGTAAACAGGCGTGGTCGGCTCCTTCTGAATCTCCACCTGAATAGTTATCTTCCTCTGGAATACAATCTGGAAATGCAGGAGGGCGGGGCACTTCGCCCACCATGGAGCGGCGTCTGCATGACATTATATTCACACACAACGGTCTTCTCTTTTTCTCTACATGTTCAGTAGGATTGTGTACAATATCTGACATGCATAATAAAAAAATAGTTAGATTTTGTAAGGCCTAAGGGGTGCATGCAAAAATCAAGACTGATGGTAGCAAACGAGTGGATGGATCCAAAACTAATGATAGCAAGTAGATTATAGCTTCAGTTTAAAAAGATAGACAATGGATCGTCTATTGTTTGTTGCCCACCCAACATGAACCACATAGAAGACCCCAGATGAACCAGATAGTAGACAGATACTATTCGTTGCTGGCTCAATATGAGACCCATGGGCAATTCAAAACTCAAGATTGAACAATAAAGTAGCAGGTAATAATAATCGATGTATAACATAAGCAAACACGAAAGACTGCGACCTCTCTTCCGGAACTGTGTAGTCCTCAGGTTCTTCTTCTCAGTCAATGATGGTAATGCAGTTGGCATGGCTGCCGGCAACGGGGAAGATGATCTGAGGCAGCAAAAGGAAGTCTGCAGGGGAGATCTCTGCTGCAGTGAATGCTTCTGTCGATGGTGCACCTCAGGTGGGGTGGATGACGGCACGGCAGGAGCAGGACATAACACACAGAGTTTTCTTTGATGCCTATCTGAAAATGAAGTAAATCTGTAAGGGCTCCTTAGAATTGGAGGATTCTATAAATGCAGGGACATGAAAAACACAGGAATAGGATAGAAATGCATGTGCAAAACAGAGCATTTGGAAACATAGGATTTCAGTCAACCTGGGTGTTTGGCTCACATGAATTGGAAGAACAGAGGAATGGAGAAACAAAGTGATGCGACGAGTGTACAACCTCTTTGGCATAGCCTTGTGGACCTCAGCATCATTGGGTTGCACGTGGAGGATGGTGATGATGCTGGTGTGACTGTCGGAGGCGGGGAAGAAGATCCGAGGCCTCTGGAAACGGCGCCGAGGGTACTGCTCCGCTGTGATGGACGGTTCCATCGTTGGAGCAGCTCCGCTAAGGTGTACGGCGACGAGGCTGAAGCATGAAAAGACAGACAACATTAATCTGAAGTGGGACCCTAATATCATCTGCAATAGATGATGTAAAATACTTCACCAAAAAGTGCTAGATGTAAAACGCATCAGCCGCGCCATGGCCGCTCCGACAGATGCTGTAAGTACTGTTCACTCTGAACTTGACTGAAGAAAATGAACTTCACAGTCAAAACTGAATTTTACTGTCGAAAATGATTGAACTAGTAACAGAGCATTGCAATAGATGTTTAGGGCATTCGAGCACTAGTAGCAGAGATGCAGTGATCTAAATCAGCAGACGCTCGAGGAGGGAACGCACTAGCAGAGAGCAAGTCGTGTAGTAGCACCGTGAGCGAGTGCTAATGCAGCAACTCCTGTAGCTGCCGGAGGTCGTGCAGCAGCAGCAGGAGCAGCGCAAGCGAGAGCAAGAGCAGAGCAGCAGCACGAACGAAAGCAGGAGCAGTGCAGTAGCGCGACCGTCAGCAAGAATAGAGCCGTAGTGCGAGCGAGAGCCGGAGCAGCTGCAGCTAGTGTCGTTCTGGAAGTCGCCGCCGAGGAAGCAACGACACGGGGGAGAGACGCCGTGGATGATGTGGCCGGCGATGGCGCCGTCGATGGAGACACGCCATGTCTGCTCGGTATCGAGCACCAGCAGCCCCGTGAGATTGAATAAAATATAAAATGCAACGGTGAGTGCAGAACCTCCTTGGTGGCGCCGAGTTGGCCCCGGCTTCATCGGAGGAATTGGTGAGGGTGCTGCGGTTCCAGTGGGGCAGGTCAAGATGGCGCTATGGGGATTGACATGGCGCGATAGACGAGGCGAACGTTGGGGCAGCTCCTTAGAGGTGGAGGACGGGGAGGCTGATCCGGCGGGACGACGAGATCGACAACGAATCCTCATCCGGTGTGGTGGATGAGGGACGGCGAGCTGTTGTGGTGGACGACGTAGTCGGGGAAGAGTCTCCGGCTGGGCGGCGGTCGGGAGGCCGACGGAGGAGCGTGGGGTTTCGCGGGTTTTGGCGGCCTCGGTGTACGAATGGGGGGGCAAAGGGGGAGGGGGAGCCAAGCTTAGGGACGCGCTTGTTCGAAATGTAGGGTAAGTTACCAGCGTACCCCCACCATTTTGACACCGCGACGTGGAGCTTCATTTCCGGTTGAGGGGTAGAAGGGGGATTTTGCATGTCTGGGCTGCGGGAGCGATTTCGGATGAGGAGGGAGTTATCGCGCGTGTCCAAATTTCGGGATAACAAGGCGCGGCGTGGGTTGAAGAAGCGGGAGTTTCAAAGCAGGTGAGACAAAAGATACTCGAGCTTGAAAATTTCGGGATAACAAGGTGTGGATTCCTTGTTCGGCAGAACAAACTTAACGTGTAAAAAAACAATTCATACAAGACACAAGAGAGTCATGTCCCCTTTTACTATATTGCTATAGATGCCATTGAAAAAACTACAAGAAAAATGTAAAAGATTCGGGAGAACAAGATTACCCTGCACAGTACCAAATCGATTCGCACTTCCCTCAACAACAACAAAAAACAAATCAATTCCCACCAAAGAAAGAGTAATGTCCCTTTTTATATGATTACAGATGCCATGATCTCGAATTTCAATTTTTGAATCCACGTTATGTTGAATTCGAATATATCGTTAGGTGACCTTGCGGTTTATAATTGATGTAGTCGTACATTTTGATCTTCCATCATATATGAACATTTTACTCCACCATGTGAACATATATATTGTCGTCTACCATATGGACTAAATTTGAATCAATTTTTATTATTTGAATACGATTGTTGTCAAGTTATACAATAATTTAAATATTATCTTGATAACAAAAAACATACATATAGTAGTAATCATATTTCACTATGAACTACATGTACCATACGCTCTCCAATTCAAATATTTGTATCCATTTTATGTTGAATTCAAATCATAGTACATTATTGGTCTAGGTAGCGAGATGTTTGGGATAATCTAAACCCTGTTTTCATACGTATAATTTTTGGCTGAATTGGGACAAGTTTTGGTATAAGCCTGTTGCAAAACCGGAGATTCTCTCAACAAGCCTCGTGGTTCCGAGAGGGAACATGTCACCTTTGTGTGTGAAACGATATACGCTGCCTCCCCCTGATTTTATTTACAGAGGCAACATAGAACTATATGAGTGACTTGTTAAATTTTGGAATTATTTTGGATTCATTTGGCCTTTTTATACATTAATTGAGTTTCTAGACTTTTAATGTGCATAATCTAAATATGAATTGCATGCACATGCTCCGGTGCACCAAAGTGGGTTGAAAAATCACATGTGTGTCCTTGGTTGAATGTCTAGGTCCCATGGAAGAAATGAGAATGAAATTCAAACATCTGGGCATCATGACTCGGCCGAGAACATCGAGAAACTTTGATTTTAAATTCATGTAAATCCAAAACTCGCCTGGAAATCATGAAACTTGGCATGGTGTCATGTCATGGTACTAACATGTTGTGGTAAAAAATTGGGCCGATTTGGAAGCTCGTGGTTCTAAGAGGGAACGTGTCACCTTTCAGTGTGAAACGATATACGCTGCCCCCCTTGAGTTTCTTAACAAAGGCAACATAGAACTACATTAGAGCCATGTTAAATTTTGGAATTATTCCGGGTTCGTTTGTCGTTTTTTATATATTAATTGAGTTTCTAGTCATTTAATGTGCATAAGTCAAATTTGAACTACAAGCACATGCTCTCGTGCACCAAAGTTGGTTAAAATCACATTTGTGTCCTCGGGTGAATTTCTAGGTCCCATGCAAGAAATGAGAATAAAATTAAAACATCTAGGCATCGTGGCTCGGCCGAGAACATTGAGAAACCTGGTTTTAAAATTCTTGTAAATCCAAAACACGTCTGAAAATCATGAAACTTGGCATGGATGTCATGTCATGGTACTACCATGTTGTGGTAAAAAAATTGGCCGAATAGGAACAGATTTTGGTATAAGCTTTTGCAAACCGAAGCTTCTCTCAAGAAGGCTCGTGGTTCTGAGAGGGAACGTGCCACCTTTGAGTGCGAAACGATATACGTTGTCCCCCTTGAGTTTATTTACAAAGGCAACATAGAACTACATGAGTGCCCTGTTAAATTTTGGAATTATTCCGGCTTTATTTGGCCTTATTTACACATTAATTGAGTTTTTGGTCATTTAATGTGCATAATTCAAATTTGAACTACAAGCACATGCTCCCGTGCACCAAAGTTGGTTGAAAAATCACATTTATGTCCTCGGGTGAATTTCTACTAGGTCCCATGCAAAAAATGAGAATAAAATTCAAACATCTGGGCATCTTGGCTCGGTCGAGAACATTGAGAAACTTGGTTTTAAAATCATGAAACTTGGCATGGTGTCATGTCATGGTAGTACCATGCCATGGTAAAAAAATTGGCCAAATAGGAACAAATTTTGGTATAAGCTTCTTGCAAATCGGAGCTTCTCTCAAGAAGGCTCATGGTTCTGGGAGGGAACGTGTCACCTTTGTGTGCATAATTCAAATTTTAAATACAAGCACATGTTCCAGTGCACCAAAGTTGGTTGAAAAATCACATGTGTGTCCTCGGGTAAATTTCTAGGTTCCATGCAAGAAATGGGAATGAAATTCAAAATTCTGGGTGTCGTGGCTGGGTTGGAAACATTGAGAAACTTAGTTTTTTAATTCCTATAAATCCAAAACACGCATGAAAATAATGAAACTTGGCCTTGTGCCATGACATGGCACCAACATGCTGTGGTAAATTTGCAGTCCAATTTGCGAAGGCGCGCACATTAACAATCAACAAAGTCATTTTGGAACAAGTACTATCACGTTACAATTGGAAACACAAGTATTATTGAAACCATGGGCGTTCTACTTACTAGTACCATTTACATGCCGCCACGCATCCCCATTTTTTATTAGCTAGGAGGCGTCGTGCAGGGTAGCTATTTGAGTATGAGAGGCGTGCGATCAGACCCCTGCGCGTGCTTATCGGGAGGAGAGCCCTTTGACCTCCATCTGTCGTCCAGCTCTCTTCCAAGGTCTCCATTAATGGCGCCCGAGCCTCTGTTTAATGGCGTGGCTATGACTCACTCGATTGAGATTTAAGAGAGAAAAAAGAAAATCTGAAAGCACGAATCTTGATGTAAGATCTGACGGACCTATATAGCATCTACTGCGACTTATAGCAAGACTGATGAATATATAAGGACGATTAATTTTTCTTTTTTGATCAAAGAAGGGCTTGCCCCTTCCGATTTTCATTACTAAAAACCACCACAATTCACAAGAAGTTCAGCACAACTCCAGCCAAACACAAAGGACTAAAAGCTACCAGATTGAAATCGCAACATCCCAAGAGGCCAACAAAGGCCAAACATCCGCGCTAGAACCCAACATTTCACAACCGACGACACAATCCACATCCTAAATCGATTATTACATCAAAAGAAACCAAGAAACTAGTTTCCGCGGCGAGCGGCGATGAGCTCTTTCGTGTCCTCAAGACGCTGCTTGAGAACATCCACGGATTCCTCCACCAGCCTTTGGCGCTTGTTGCGGAGCATGTCATTCTCGTCCATAAGTTTCTTGACGATGACGCCGGTCCTCTTCAACAAGGCACTGGTCTCCTCCTGCTGGTCTGCACTTTGGATGATCTTCTCCCTCAGTAGGTCGCGTTCGGCCCAGAGCCTCTCATTGCCCTCCCTTAGTTGCCGGATGACGCCGGTAGCCTGTTCAAACGAGGCTATCATGTCGTCCTGCAACCTCGCCGAGCCAGAGATCTGATCCATCTGGCTATGGACAATCGCATGCATGCGCCTGTAACAGTCATCGCTTACCCGCGAGAAATTTTCCCAGGCCGCCGCGGCGCGGCGGGACATCTCTGCTGCATTCATGGCGCGGCGGGACATTTCTGCTGCTTCCGCGGCGCGGCCGGACCAGTCTGCTGCATCGACGGCGCGGCGGGACCTCCGTGCTACTTCAGCGGCACAGCGGGACCTCTGTGCTGCTACTTCCGTGCGGCGGGACATGTCGGCTGCTCTCGCAGCGAGGCGGGACATCTCTCGTGCTTCCGCTTCCATGCTCGCCTCTCCTTGGTGGCAATCTCTTGACCCAGAACTCACGCTGGCCATGGCAGACGCAAGGGAAGGATGCTGAATGACTTGCTTGTTTTTGTGGATGAGGAGTTGAGGAGGAATGTGCAGTCATCTTGGCATACTAGTATTTATAACCGAGTACTGATACACTCCTAAGTGGGAAACCGTTTAGGTTGTGATCGGTGTGAACAGGTTTGCAATTCAATATAGTGTGGAGTAATTTGGAATGTGACAAGACGCAAGCTCAAAATTTACTGACGGTTCTAGTTTCGAAGTGCGGCACTATTCCCAGATGGAGTACTTCTTTTTCTACTCCCTCCTTTCCGGTTTTATAGGGCTTATCTCAAAATTTTAGTTTTTCCATTTTATAATAAGGCTCAATTTGGTTGTTCCCCAACACATGTTCAGATTCCAAGGTGCATTAAATCATTGCATGCAAGTATTAAGAGAAAATTGACCAATGCATGTACTTTATGCATGCATGCATTGCAATTAATGCATTGATAAACATAATTTTTTGAGAAAAACAATAGCCGTGTGGCGAGCTCTAGGCTAGTATTTTTCTTAGACGCATTAAACCTATCTCTCGGGACTTCTCGCACGCACCATCGTGCCATGCACAAAAACTTGTACTCTGAGTTTAGTAGTATGTTATACAGGAAGAGAAGAGGTGCACGCATGCACTCGTCCTCTCACACACACGTCTGTTTTTTTCTCGAAAAGGAGGATGATGACCCCCGGCCTCTGCATCTGGGAGTCACACACGCAAATTATTGAAATATATCAAGTGCAGTGCTTTGATGTGTCGCGTCAACTCGTACATCAACGAGAAGTTTGATTATCCTCTCCCTCGCAGACTTATCTGCACCTGCCTTTGGCTGTATGATAGGTTGGCCCCACACACGTCGGGCCCACCTATCATGCACGCAAAGGCAGGAGCGTCCCTCCCTTGCCCATGAGCGTGGTGGCTGGCAAGACTAGGAGAAGCTTTCGCTACACGCTCTCCCTCTCGCACGCGGTGGACATGCAGCAGTTCAATCGGTGTCAGATGGCCAGAAGCGTACTGTAGTACTCCTCCAGTGCAGTAGTATTCCATCATTGTTCGACTTCCCGAAGAGGCGAAGAGCCAAGCGCAGCCCGCATGCTCATGTGGCAGTTTCATATGTAGAGTAGTCTAGGATAGTGTGTACCGTGCCTGCAAGCTTAAAATCATTGGGGTTGGCTCCATGCTATGTGGTTGTCTCGAAGTTTTTAAAAATAATTAAAATAGTCTTCTGGCCCTACCCGAAAACTTCCGCGCGTACTGCCGGGGAAAAGCCCCGCCCTCAACTTTTAACTACGCGAAAATAGTTCAAGCTTGTATCCGGATAGAGATCGTGTTAAAATTTCAGCCCAATTGGAGTTACGGATCTCCTGGAATATAAGAAATGGTGAAAGGGTAGAATCTGAGAACGCAGAAACAAAGAGAGACAGAGAGACAGATCCAATATCGGAGGGGCTCTTGCCCCTCCCACGCCATGGAAGCCACGGACCAGAGGGGAAACCCTTCTCCTGTTGGAAATATGCCCTAGAGGCAATAATAAAATGGTTATTATTGTATTTCCTTGTTCATGATAATTGTCTATTGTTCATGCTATAATTGTATTATCCGGAAACGGTAATACATGTGTGAATACATAGACCACAACATGTCCCTAGTAAGCCTCTAGTTGACTAGCTCATTGATCAATAGATGGTCATGGTTTCCTGACCATGGACATTGGATGTCGTTGATGACGGGATCATATCATTAGGAGAATGATGTGATGGACAAGACCCAATCCTAAGCCTAGCACAAGATGGTGTAGTTCATATGCTAAAGCTTTTCTAATGTCAAGTATCATTTCCTTAGACCATGAGATTGTGCAACTCCCGGATACCGTAGGAATGCTTTGGGTGTACCAAGTGTCACAACGTAACTGGGTGGCTATAAAGGTGCACTACGGGTATCTCCGAAAGTGTCTGTTGGGTTGGCACGAATCTAGACTGGGATTTGTCACTCCGTGTAACGGAGAGGTATCTCTGGGCCCACTCGGTAAGACATCATCATAATGTGCACAATGTGACCAAGGAGTTGATCACGGGATGATGTGTTACGGAACGAGTAAAGAGACTCGCCGGTAACGAGATTGAACGAGGTATCGGGATACCGACGATCGAATCTCGGGCAAGTATCGTACCAATAGACAAAGGGAATTGTATACGGGATTGATTAAATCCTCGACATCGTGGTTCATCCGATGAGATCATCGTGGAACATGTGGGAGACAACATGGGTATCCAGATCCCGCTGTTGGTTATTGACCGGAGAGTCGTCTCGGTCATGTCTGTGTGTCTCCCGAACCCGTAGGGTCTACACACTTAAGGTTCGGTGACGCTAGGGTTGTAGAGATATTAGTATGCGGTAACCCGAAAGTTGTTCGGAGTCCCGGATGAGAGCCCGGATGTCACGAGGAGTTCCGGAATGGTCCGGAGGTGAAGATTTATATATAGGAAGTCCAGTTTCAGCCATCGGGAAAGTTTCGGGGGTAATCGGTATTGTACCAGGACCACCGGAAGGTTCCCGGGGGTCCACCGGGTGGGGCCACCTATCCCGGAGGGCCCCATGGGCTGAAGTGGGAGGGGAACCATCCCCTGGTGGGCTGGTGCGCCCCCCATGGGCCTCCCCCTGCGCCTAGGGTTGGAAACCCTAGGGGTGGGGGGCGCCCCACCTGACTTGGGGGGCAAGCCCCACCCTTGGCCGCCCCCCCCCTTGGAGATTGGATCTCCTAGGGCCGGCGCCCCCCTAGGGGTCCTATATATAGTGGGGGGAGGGAGGGCAGCCGCACCCAAGTCCCTGGAGCCTCCCTCTCCCTCTGTGACACCTCTCCCTCTTGTTGGTGCTTGGCGAAGCCCTGCCGAGATCCCGCTGCTTCCACCACCACGCCGTCGTGCTGCTGGATCTCCATCAACCTCTCCCCTCCCCTTGCTGGATCAAGAAGGAGGAGACTTCTCTCTGTTCCGTACGTGTGTTGAACGCGGAGGTGCCATCCGTTCGGCGCTAGGATCATCGGTGATTTGGATCACAACGAGTACGACTCCATCAACCCCGTTCTCTTGAACGCTTCCGCTTAGAAATCTTCAAGTTTATGAAGATGCACTCCCTCTCTCTCGTTGCTAGTATCTCCTAGATTTATCTTGGTGACACGTAGGAAAATTTTGAATTATTTCTACGTTCCCCAACAGTGGCATCATGAGCTAGGTCTATGCGTAGATTCTATGCACGAGTAGAACACAAAGCAGTTGTGGGCGATGATTTGTTCAATTTGCTTACCGTTACTAGTCTTATCTTGATCCGGCGGCATTGTGGGATGAAGCGGCCCGGACCGACCTTACACGTACGCTTACGTGAGACTGGTTCCACCGACTGACATGCACTTGATGCATAAGGTGGCTGGCGGGTGTCTGTCTCTCCCACTTTAGTTGGATCGGATTCGATGAAAAGGGTCCTTATGAAGGGTAAATAGCAATTGGCATATCACCGTTGTGGTTTTGTTTAGGTAAGAAACATTCTTGATAGAAACCCATAGCAGCCACGTAAAACATGCAACAACAATTAGAGGACGTCTAACGTGTTTTTGCAGGGTATGCTATGTGATGTGATATGGCCAAAAGGATATGATGAATGATATATGTGATGTATGAGATTGATCATGTTCTTGTAATAGGAATCACGACTTGCATGTCGATGAGTATGACAACCGGCAGGAGCCATAGGAGTTGCCTTAATTTATTTATGACCTGTGTGTCAATGAAAACGCCATGTAATTACTTTACTTTATTGCTAACCATTAGCCATAGTAGTAGAAGTAATAGTTGGCGAGGCAACTTCATGAAGACACAATGATGGAGATCATGATCATGGAGATCATGGTGTCATGCCGGTGACGATGGTGTTCATGCCGTGCCTCGAAGATGGAGATCAAATGCACAAGATGATATTGGCCATATCATGTCACTTTATGCTTTTCATGTGATGTTTGTCATGTTTACATCTTATTTGCTTAGAACGACGGTAGCACTAATCAGATGATCCCTCACTAAAATTTCAAGAAAAGTGGTCCCCCTAACTATGCACCGTTGCGAAGATTCGTTGTTTCGAAGCACCACCTGATGATTGGGTGTGATAGATTCTAACGTTCGCATACAACGGGTGTAAGACAAATTTACACATGCGAAACACTTAGGTTGACTTGAAGAGCCTAGCATGTACAGACATGGCCTCGGAACACAAAAGACCGAAAGGTCGAACATGAGTCGTATAGTGGATACGATCAACATGAAGATGTTCACCAATGATGACTAGTTCGTCTCACGTGATGATCAGACACGGCCTAGTTGACTCGGATCATGTATCACTTAGATGACTAGAGGGATGTCTATCTAAGTGGGAGTTCATTGAATAATTTGATTAGATGAACTTAATTATCATGAACATAGTCAAAAGGTCTTTGCAAATTATGTTGTAGCTCATGCTTTGGTTCTACTGTTTTAGATATGTTCCTAGAGAAAATTTAGTTGAGAGTTGACAGTAGCAATTATGCGGACTGGGTCCGTGAACTGAGGATTGTCCTCGTTGCTGCACAGAAGGGCTATGTCCTTAATGCACCACTCAGTGCGTTGAACCTCGAGCGTCGTCTGTAGATGTTGGGAAACATCTAACATACACGTTTTGATGACTACGTGATAGTTTAGTGCGTAATACTAACGGTTTAGAATTGTGGCACCAAAGACGTTTTTGAAATGTCGCAGAACATATGAGATGTTCCAAAGACTGAAATTGGGATTTCAGACTAGTGCCCACGTCAAGAGGTCTGAGACCTCTGACAAGTTTCTTAAGCCTGCAAACTAAGGGAGAAAAGCTCAATCGTTGAGCATGTGCTCAGATTGTCTGAGTACTACAATCACTTGAATCGAGTGGGAGTTAATCTTCCAGATGAAATAGTGATGATTCTCCATAGTCACTACCACCAAGCTATTGGAGCTTCGTGATGAACTATAACATATCAGGGATAGACATGATGATCCTTGAGCAACTCGCAATGTTTGACACCGCGAAAGTAGAAATCAAGTAGGAGCATCAATTGTTGATGGTTAAACCACTAGTTTCAAGAAGGGCAAGGGAAAGAATGGATACTTCATGAGATGGCAGATCAGTTGCTGCTCTAGTGAAGAAACCCAAGGTTGAACCAAACCCGAGACTAAGTGCTTCTGTAATGAGGAAACGGTCACTGAAGCAGAACTACCCTAGATACTTGGTAGATGAGAAGGCTGGCAAGGTCGATAGTAGTATTTTGGAAATATGTTATATTAATGTGTACTTTACTAGTACTCCTAGTAGCACCAGGGTATTAAAATACCGGTTCAGTTGCTAAGTGTTAGTAACTCGAAATAAAAGGCTACGGAATAAACGGAGACTAGCTGAAGGTGAGATGACGATATGTGTTGCAAGTGTTTCCAAGGTTGATGTGATCAAGCATCGCATGCTCCCTCTACCATCGAGATTGGTGTTAAACCTAAATAATTTTTATTTGGTGTTTGCGTTGAGCATAGACATGATTGGATTATGTTTATCGCAATACGGTTATTCATTTAAAGAGAATAATGGTTACTCTGTTTATTTGAATAATACCTTCAATGGTCTTGCACCTAAAATGAATGGTTTATTGAATCTCGATCGTAGTGATACACATGTTCATGACAAAAGATATAAGATAGTAATGATAGTACCACATACTTGTGGCACTGCCATTTGAGTCATGTTGGTATAAAACGCATGAAGAAGCTCCATGTTGATGGATCTTTGGACTCACTCGTTTTTGAAAAGATTGAGACATGCGAACCATGTCTATTGGTAGATATGCATGAAGAAACTCCATACAGATGGATCATTTGGACTCACTTGATTTTGAATCACTTGAGACATGCAAATCATACCACATGGGCAAGATGACTGAAAGGCCTCGTTTTCAGTAAGATGGAACAAGAAAGCAACTTGTTGGAAGTAATACATTTTGATGTGTGCAGTCCAATGAGTGCGGAGGCACGTAGTCGATATCGTTATGTTCTTACTTCACAAATGATTTGAGTAGATACTGAGTATATTTACTTGATGAAACACAAGTCTAAATTATTGAAAGGTTTAAGTAATTTCAGAGTGAAGTTGAAGATCGTCGTGACAAGATGATAAAATGTCTATGATATGATCATATAGATGAATATCTGAGTTACGAGTTTGGCACACAATTAAGACATTGTGGAAATTGTTTCACAGCTAATACCGCCTAGACCACCATAGTGTGATGGTGTGTCCGAACATCACAACTGCACCCTATTGGATATGGTGCATACCATGATGTCTCTTATCGAATTTCCACTATCGTTTATGGGTTAGGCATTAGGGACAACCGCATTCACTTTAAATAGGGCACCACACAATTCCGTTGAGACGACACCGTGCGAACTATGCTTTAGAGAAACCTAAGCTATCGTTTCTTGAAAGTTTGGGGATGCGATGCTTATGTGAAAAGGTTCCAGGCTGATAAGCTCGAATCCAAAGCGGATAAATGCATCTTCATAGAATACCCAAAGCAGTTGTGTATACCTCCGATTTCAGATCCGAAAGCAAAATTGATTATTTCTAGAAACGGGTCCTTTCTCGAGGAAAAGTTTCTCTCGAAAGAATTGAGTGGGAGGATGGTGGAGACTTGATGAGGTTATTGAACCGTCACTTCAACTAGTGTGTAGCAGGGCACAGAAAGTTGTTCCTGTGGCACCTACACCAATTGAAGTGGAAGCTTATGATAGTGATCATGAAACTTCGGATCAAGTCACTACCAAACCTCATAGGTCGACAAGGATGTGTACTACATCAGAGTGGTACGTAATCCTGTCTTGGAAGTCATGTTGCTAGACAAAATGAACCTACGAGCTATGGAGAAGCGATGGTGGGCCCGGATTCCGACGAATGGCTCGAGGCCATAAAATCCGAGAGAGGATCCATGTATAAAACAAAGTATAGACTTTGAAAAGAACTACATGATGGTCGTAAGGCTGTTGGGTGCAGATGGATTTTAAAAGGAAGACGGACAATGATGGTAAGTGTCACCATTAAGAAAGCTCGACTTGTCATTAAGATGTTTCCCGACAAGTTCAAGGAGTTGACTACGATGAGACTTTCTCATTCATAGCGATGCTAAGAGTCTATCGGAATTATGTTAGCAGTTACTGCATTATTTATGAAATCTTGCAGATAGGATGTCAAAACATTGTTTCCTCGACGTTTTTCTTGAGGAAAGGTTGTATGTGATACAACCATAAGGTTTTGTCAATCCTGAAAGATGCTAACAAGTACGCAAAGCTCCAGCAATCCTTCTAAGAACTGGAGTAAGCATCTCGGAATTGGAATGTATGCTTTGATGAGATGATCAAAGATTTTGGGTTTATACAAAGTTTATGAGAAACTTGTATTTCCAAAGAAGTGAGTGGGAGCACTACAGAATTTTTGATGAGTATATGTTGTTAACATATTGTTGATCAGAAATGATGTAGAATTTCTAGAAAGCATACAGGGTTATTTGAAAAGTGTTTTTAATGGAAAACCTGAATTAAGCTACTTGAACATTGAGCATCAAGATCTATAAGGATAGATCAAAATCGCTTAATAGTACTTTCAAACGAACACATACCATGACAAAATTTTGAAGGAGTTCAAAAATAGATCGGCAAAGAAGGAGTTCTTGGCTGTGTTATAAGGTATGAGTATTGAGTAAAACTCAAGACCTGACCACGGAAGAATCGAGAGAAAGGACGAAGGTCATCCCCTATGCTTTAGACATAGGCTCTAAAGTATGCAATTTGTGTACCGCACCTGAAGCATGCTAAGCCTTGAGTCAGTCAAGGGGTACAAGTGTAATCTAGGAATGGATCACAGGACAACGATCAAGGTTATCCTTAGTAACTAGTGGACTAAGGAATTTTCTCGATTATGGAGGTGGTAAAAGAGTTCGTCGTAAAGGGTTACGCCGATGCAATCTTTGACACTAATCTGGATGATTCTGAGTAGTAAACCGGATTCGTATAATAGAACAGTTATTTGGAATAGCTCCAAAAATAGCGTGGTAGCTGCATCTACAAGATGACATAGAGATTTGTAAAGCACACACGAATCTGAAAGGTTCGGACCCGTTGACTATAACATCTCTCACAAGCATAACATGATCAAACCCAGAACTCATTGAGTGTTAATCACATGGTAATGTGAACTAGATTATTGACTCTAGTAAACTCTTTGGGTGTTAGTCACATGGGGATGTGACCTTGAGTGTTAATCACATATCGATGTGAACTGGATTATTGACTCTAGTGCAAGTGGGAGACTATTGGAAATATGCCCTAGAGGCAATAATAAAATGGTTATTATTGTATTTCCTTGTTCATGATAATTGTCTATTGTTCATGCTATAATTGTATTATCCGGAAACCGTAATATATGTGTGAATACATAGACCACAACATGTCCCTAGTAAGCCTCTAGTTGACTAGCTCGTTGATCAATAGATGGTCATGGTTTCTTGACCATGGACATTGGATGTCGTTGATGACGGGATCACATCATTAGGAGAATGATGTGATGGACAAGACCCAATCCTAAGCCTAGCACAAGATCGTGTAGTTCATATGCTAAAGCTTTTCTAATGTCAAGTATCATTTCCTCAGACCATGAGATTGTGCAACTCCCGGATACCGTAGGAATGCTTTGGGTGTACCAAACGTCACAACGTAACTGGGTGGCTATAAAGGTGCACTACGGGTATCTCTGAAAGTGTCTGTTGGGTTGGCACGAATCTAGACTGGGATTTGTCACTCCGTGTAACGGAGAGGTATCTCTGGGCCCACTCGGTAGGACATCATCATAATGTGCACAATGTGACCAAGGAGTTGATCATGTGTAGCGACCAGACCTCAAACAGTCTGATCTCTGTGCTCCGGTGTCATCCCTGGATCAGTAATGCTGACACCACATAGTACTCGGAGGATTTATAGCAAAGTAGCAATCACACACTTATTACATCGAGTGTCTCAAAAGAGAACTTATTACAATAAATATGGCTTAAGGCCATCTAATTACGATAATAGCGGAAGGCTTGGAAGATAAGTGAGTCCATCAACTCCAACGGCATCACTAAGTATAGAACCACGACCTAAAAACTCCTTAATCGTCGTCTGAAAAGTCTGCAGCATTAACATTGCAGCCCGAAAATGGGTCAGCACATGGAATATGCTGGCAAGGTAACACATAGAGAGTAATGGAATGCAACAGCTATACTATATGCATATTTGGCTGGTGGAAAGCTCTATGGTTACAGTTTTGCATAAAGCCAATTTTTCCCTACTTCAAAAGGAATAAATTTAATTACTATCATGGTGGTTGTTAAACATTGAGAATGGTTGACAGCATCCTCAATCCAAATTAAAAGTAATCATCATTAAACCCAACAACATTAATTAAGAGTAACATGTTGAGATTCACATGATAATCCAGATACTAGATACTCAAGATGTCCATAACCGGGGACACGGCTAATCATGATTAGTTTGTTACACTCTGCAGAGGTTTGCGCACTTTTCCCCACAAGACTCGATCGCCTCCGTTGGATTTCTCGCACTACATGGTGTTTGAGAAACGGATGACCGAGACACAGTCTTTCAGAAGCGCTAGCACCTTACGATGGATAGACTGGTACACCTACTTTCTCCTACATCTGCTAGTCTACCCTGTAAGAGTTCGCACGACTTAATCAACTATGCCAGAGCCCATAATGGCTTGTGGCTGCACACGGAAGTTTCTAGTTTGAAAAATCTCATGATCCCTTTGAGCCTGGGTGGCGGTCCAAAAGAAAACAGGCATGTCCTGGAATACCTAGGTGCCTCAATCCACCCAGATGTGTATTTAAGTTGCCACCTTAGATAAACCATTAATTATCAATCTCACATCTGTCATGGATTTCACTCACCCAATCCACGTCTACTAGCATAGCATGGCATAATAAGCAAACGTAGAAGTAACTCCCAAAGGTTTGATAATAAACAGGTAATAGGTACTACCTCATCCACTTCCCATCCCACAGTTTAATTAGATCCTAATCATGCAATGTGTGAAGATTGATCTAATGCAAAAAAACTGGGTTGTAGAAAAGGTATGATCAAAGTGTTACTTGCCTTGCTGATGATCCGCGAAACCTAACGATTCGAAGTAACAGGCGGCGCACTCCGGGTACTCTATCGCAGGCAAACAAACAAGCATACAATAAGTACTCATCTAATGCACAGGTAAAACTCAAATAAGAGATCTAACCAGAAGGTTCAACTTAAGAACTCCGGTTGGCAAAAAGAATCAAATCGAACGAAGCAAAGAAAGTCAAACGGCGAAAGAAAACAACTTCGTTCTAGTAATCTGAACCTAAGTCAAATTTTATAGTAGCAAAAACTTGTTTAATTTGATTATTCGGATAGAGGGTTTCGAGACGAAACTCGAGGCGCTTGAATCGCCTAATTCCGATAAACGAGCGAAAAGTTAAACTAAAACAAAAATCGGATCAGAAATCGCGATCAGAAAATAACCGTGGAAAAATCCGACGAAAAAGAAAAACGACGAACGGAATTTTTTTTAAAAAAACGGCATGGATTTCGAGGTGCGGCGAACCTCGGGCGACGCGCGGCTCCGGCGGATCGGCAGCGGCGGCGGCGGCGGCTGGCGGCGGCGGCGGCGACTGGCGGCGGCGGCGGCTGGCGGCTAGGGTTAGGGTTCGGGCGGCGGCTGCTGGTGGGCTGGCTCGGGCCCGAGGTGCGGCTTATAAAGCCCCCCGGCCGGCAGAGTTCTGGCCGGTTACGGCCCGAAGTCGGTTGCGTTTTTTTTTTGCTCGGAAGAAAAATAAAAAGAAATACTAAACGGAGTCCAAAAATCCCGAAATAAATTTTACCGGGCTTCTAAAATCAAGCCCGACAAAGTGAACATTTATTTGGGCCCTAAATGCAATTTTGAAAAATGCGCATTTTTCCTAATTCAAATAAAAACAACAAAAAAAACTCCGAAATAAAACTATTTGATTTTTTATTAAATCCTCAATATTTCTATATTTTGGGAAAGTCATTTTATTCCCTCTCTCATATTTTTGTAATAGAAATAATTTATGATAAAATAAATAAAATCAAATGATCCTATTCCCAAAATTTGAGAAAAAACTCAAATATGAAAATAACGAAATCCCCAACTCTCTCCGTGGGTCCTTGAGTTGCTTAGAATTTTCTAGGATCAAAACCCAAAGCAAATAAAATATGATATGCATGATGATCTAATGTATAACATTCCAAATTGAAAATTTGGGATGTTACATCATGGGATGATGTGTTACGGAACGAGTAAAGAGACTTGCCGGTAACGAGATTGAACGAGGTATTGGGATACCGACGATCGAATATTGGGCAAGTATCGTACCGATAGACAAAGGGAATTGTATACGGGATTGATTAAATCCTCGACATCGTGGTTCATCCGATGAGATCATCGTGGAACATGTGGGAGCCAACATGGGTATACAGATCCCGCTGTTGGTTATTGACCGGAGAGTCATCTCGGTCATGTCTGCGTGTCTCCTGAACCCGTACGGTCTACACACTTAAGGTTCGGTGACGCTAGGGTTGTAGTGATATTAGTATGCGGTAACCCGAAAGTTGTTCGGAGTCCCGGATGAGATCCCGGACGTCACGAGGAGTTCCGGAATGGTCCGGAGGTGAAGATTTATATATAGGAAGTCCAGTTTCAGCCATCGGGAAAGTTTCGGGGGTAATTGGTATTGTACCAGGACCACCGGAAGGGTCTCGGGGGTCCACCGGGTGGGGCCACCTATCCCGGAGGGCCCCATGGGCTGAAGTGCGAGGGGAACCAGCCCCTAGTGGGCTGGTGCGCCCCCCATGGGCCTCCCCCTGCGCCTAGGGTTGGAAACCCTAGGGGTGGGGGCGCCCCACCTGACTTGGGGGGCAAGCCCCACCCTTGGCCGCCGCCCCCCTCCCTTGGAGATTGGATCTCCTAGGGCCGGCGCCCCCCTAGGGGTCCTATATATAGTGGGGGGAGGGAGGGCAGCCGCACCCAAGTCCCTGGCGCCTCCCTCTCCCTCCGTGACACCTCTCCCTCTCGTCGGTGCTTGGCGAAGCCCTGCCGAGATCCCGCTGCTTCCACCACCACGCCGTCGTGCTGCTGGATCTCCATCAACCTCTCCTCTCCCCTTGCTGGATCAAGAAGGAGGAGACGTCTCTCCGTTCCGTACGTGTGTTGAATGCGGAGGTGTCGTCCGTTCGGCGCTAGGATCATCGGTGATTTGGATCACGACAAGTACGACTCGATCAACCCCGTTCTCTTGAACGCTTCCGCTTAGCGATCTTCAAGGGTATGAAGATGCACTCCCTCTCTCTCATTGCTAGTATCTCCTAGATTGATCTTGGTGACACGTAGGAAAATTTTGAATTATTGCTACGTTCCCCAACATCTCCCACCTTGGGAGGAGGTCAAGGAAGAAGAAGGAGGGTGGCTCTCTCTCCCTCGCTTCCGGTGGCACCGGAGTGCCACCGGGGGCCATCAACATCACCGCAATCTTCACCAACAACTTCACCGCCATCATCACCAACTCTTCCCCCCTCTATGCAGTGGTGTAACCTCTCTCTTACCCGCTGTAATATCTACTTAAACAAGGTGCTCAATGCTATATATTATTTCCCAATGATGTATGGCTATCCTATGATGTTTGAGTAGATCCGTTTTGTCCTATGGGTTATTTGATGATCAAGATTGGTTTGAGTTGCATGTTTTATTATTGGTGTTGTCCTATGGTGCTCTCCATGTCACGCAAGTGTGAGGGATTCCCGTTGTAGGGTTTGCAATATGTTCATGATTCACTTATAGTGGGTTGCGTGAGTGACTGAAACACAAACCCGAGTAAGGGGTTGTTGCATATGGGATAAAGAGGACTTGATGCTTTAATGCTATGGTTGGGTTTTACCTTAATGATCTTTAGTAGTTGCGGATGCCTGATAGAGTTCCAATCATAAGTGCATATGATCCAAGTAGAGAAAGTATGTTAGCTTATGCCTCTCCCTCATATAAAATTTCAATAATGATTACCGGTCTAGTTATCAATTGCCTAGGGACAAATAACTTTCTCGTAACAAAACACTCTTTACTAAAACTAATTTAGTTGTGTCTTTATCTAAACAGCCCCTAGCTTTTATTTGCGTGCTCTTTATTACCTTGCAAACCTATCCAACAACACCTACAAAGTACTTCTAGTTTCATACTTGTTCTAGGTAAAGCGAACGTCAAGTGTGCATAGAGTTGTATCGGTGGTCGATAGAACTTGAGGGAATATTTGTTCTGCCTTTAGCTCCTCGTTGGGTTCGACACTCTTACTTATCGAAAACTGTTGTGATCCCCTATACTTGTGGGTTATCAATGCACATCGAGGGGATGAGGATCCCCTGACGTGAACAATCCTACCATTCTATCACTGACATGTGGGACCCGCAAGTGTGGGTCCCACCAGTCAGCGAAGGAAAGGCAGGGTAAAGCAGTGATAGCCACGTCAGAGGATCCATGTCCACGTCGGGGGACGTCGTGCTTACAGGTAGGGTTGGAGCGGCGTCGTGGGAATCGCGTGTGGGTGTGGCAGTGGTAGAAACAAGAAACGTGATGGTTGTCGTGGTTCAACTTCCATGGACAAGCTATCATGTCTGCTGACACATGTATATCAAAACTGGAGTGTTTATATTTCAAGCACGTGAACAAGTATTATTCTGCTACTTTGGATCCATTGCAACGCACGGGCCAGCACATTGGTAGTACTAGTGTCTATCTCTTTCTCCAGAGGCCTTCCCTCGTTCATCCTTTTCTCTCACAAGATAAACTACTCATACAAAGGCATCTTGATGTTCCATGGTGACAAACCAAGGGACTTGTTTCGTATGGGACACATCCTACGGTATACTCCCTCTCTCCCAGTTTATTTGTTTTGAATCTTTTCGTTTTATAAGTTTCAAATTCAAATTTAGAGGGGCAGTGGGGCCGAGAGGGGTGAGCCGCAGGTCGGGGGATGTGTGGTGTCATGGGTTCGTGCGGCGTCGTGAGAATCACGTGTGCTGTGGTAGAAACTTGATGCTCGCCGCATTTAAGGTGGCCCACATGTCATGCACACAAAGGCAGAGGGGCGGTGCGGCCGAGAGGGGTGAGGCGCACGTAGGGGGACGTGGTGCCTTGGGTTGGAGCGGCGTCATGGGAATCGCGAGTGGAAGTGGATGAAATGTGATGGTCGTCGTAGTTGAACTTCCATGGACAAGCTGTCATGTCTACGGACACATGCATTGCATACCGATCACTGGAAGGAGTAGTAGAGAAAGCTAGGCGGATAAATAGTTCCTTATAGTCAAGCAGACCCACGCTACTACTTGTTCCAAAGACATGCACACCATCAAAATAGTCCATCTATATCAATATACATAGAGAGGGAATATTTTTTTACAAGAGAGGAAATAGTTCATCCATCCATAATGCCCTACTGCTGGTGCAGCATCTTCTTCTTGTTGTTGTTCTCATTTTCTGTGGGAGACGGCTTCGCAACAAGCTCTCTGGACCTTGCAGCTATCTCGAAACTCACACGGGCATCGAGGGCAGCATATTTTATCCGCTCGTACGTCAAGGGATAATTCTCCCATCCAGACGACCTTAATGCTAGCGTCTCGTCACCCTTCTGAAGATTTGTTCCGAGCACAAAATTTGCTACGTCGAATAGGGATGGTGTCAGTTTATCACAATCTTCTACAGGAATTTTTATTCTAGTTTGTAGGTCAGCGATGCTTTTCAAATCAAGGTTGTACGGCTCCAACTTCTGTTTGTCCCCTGCGATGGCTGCCTCACAGAAGTATATGTCCTCCTGAGACAAGAAATCGTGAAGCTCACCTGGTATGGAGGGCGCGTGTATGATGTGGTACACCAAAACATCATCTTCAAGGCACAGCTGAAGGACAGCGGCGCGTTGGATCTTCCTATTGGCACGCTCCATGTACTCTGCGTCGAGACCGATGACATTCATCTCCACATTTTGTAGGGAGTTGGATACATTGTTGATCCACTTCCGAACAACCCTTGGGTGGTCGGTGACTGTGGCAACTATGCTCAACGAGCGTTCGACGAGGACATGTTGGACGCTAAAAACCTGCATGTCAATCTCTTTCGCCATTTGGAACCGCTGGACCGGAGGCTATGGTTTGGAGAATTAGGATTAGATGGCTAGTCTAACTGAAGAAGATGATTATTTATAGGGGCTTCGGAATTACTCCAGGAGGATTTGAGGAGGTTAAAACAATGTGAATGCAGTGTGGTCTGGATGCAAATGAATATCAAGGAGTAGTGAAAAAGCCGAGGAAAATCGGTTCCCGATGGAGAAGTAAATGGGAGAAGTTATGCGCATGCATGAGGAGAGCTGCGGTGGTTTGACTGTTGCATGCAATGGATTGGACGGGCTCTTCGGTTGCCTTTTCTCTCTCCCACGCGCACAGAATGGCCCACTCATATGCTGCAGTTTATTGGCTGGAGTCTGGCTGCAGCTGCTCATGCATACGCTAATTAATGATGTGAATGTGGGGCATGGAGGGAAATGGGCACATGCAAAAGGGTATATACGTAGACTAATTAGAGAAATGTTGAAAAAGTTATGCACATACAAAAGAGGACCGGAGGGAGTACTACTCATGTTCCTACTACGGTTAAGGAATATGCGGTTATCCTCAAAAAAGAAAAGTCCTTCTTCGCGCTTCCGCGTGCACGAGAATTTGGTTCTGCTCGCAATATGGATGATAGCTGGAGGATGAAGTGAACCCAGAGGCATGCTAGCACGGGAGTGTACTCATGTTCCTACTACTCCTACTAGTAGTAGTAGTACAACTGTGGTACACTTGATGGTCAAAATACTATTATTCATCCGGTCCTCACAGTGAAGTGACAAGACCCTGCGCCCGAGGTGACACCAGTCCAGGCGGCGTGTCTGGGTTACCAAAGTCAGCCTCACCTTGTGCACTGTGCGGTCACTGTCACCGCCGCTGTATAGCATGCCTCGCCTCGTCTCCCTCTCCCCTAGCACCACTCCATCTCCATCTCCGTCTCGCCGGAGATCCCGAGGTCACTCTTCATTATCTCACTGTGCCCCCGCATACCCTCGCCTCGCTCTCCTCCCCCAGTACCACTATTCCCTCGCAAGCCGCTCCAGCACCGACAGCCTTCTCCCCCGTAAATCAAGCCCCCCAAAACCCCACCTTCCAAACTCCACCATGGCCGAACGCGAACCGCGCAGGATCCATATGAGCCGCGATTGGAGCAATCTCCCCAGTGACGTCCTCGACCTCTGTTGTTCGTGTATGGATATGTTGAGCGCCCTGCGGCTGCCTGCATGCTCGAGGGGCATGCACACGGCCATCATCGAAGCGAGGCCAAAGCTTTTAAAGACACCCTACTTGCTGCTATCTGGTCTTGCGAGATTGGCTCACCATGATATGGAGGCGTATATGATGCCCCTCGACTTTAGTCCGATCTCCATTAGCCGAAACTTCTTTGCAGGTATGTGGTGGGTCGCCGTACATCATTTCCCTCGACTTCGATCTGATCACCATCGCCCGAAACTTCTTGGCAGGTATGTACTAGGTCGGCATGAACTCCCACTGGATGGCTGCCTTCAGAGAAGACGGTAAAAAGTTGCTGCCCATGAACTTCCAGACCTCACATGAGATTATCCTTCCTCCGTTGGATTATATAGAGTTTTACCATCGCGGTCCTAGTCATCTAGATTACCATGTCAGTTGGACGGACCTTGTTTTGCAGAAGATTGTAATCTGCCAAGTGCCCACATGGCATGCGAATTACGCAGACTTCAAGCTAATTGCCTTGTTCGACCGCGGACTCGCCTATCTTTACGCCGGTGCCTTCTTTAGCTGGAGACAACTCAGCTCGCAGTGGATCATCGTCAAAGCTGATACACACTTCTGTGATGCTATTGAACACAATGGCATCATCTACGCGATCGACAAAGCATATGGCACCACATATTGCTGGGACGGCGCGTGTAGGTTGTTTCCGTCTCATGTTAATGATAACGCCATGATACTGTTTAAACTTTTTGTGATGATTGGCATATCCCTGTTTGAGCAGAATTTGAGTAGAACTATGGCAATGTATTAGAGACGCCGGAAATCAGCTATATTTGGAATGAGTTAATTCATGTGATTGTAATCATGTCATTACAGCCAATTTGTACCCTTGAATAATCAAACGGTTAGGAATATATGGATATTCTCCTTATTTTACAGTAATCTATATACTACTACTAAATATGAGTGTGTATCAATGGCCATGTTGGTTTCCTCATTTTCATGATGTAGAAACATGCACCACACTGTTGGTTTCATCTAACCATACATTAGGGAAGTAAATGTGCATATGGAGAACTCTATATTTGGAAGTAGTGAAATCTTGTAATGCTTACCATGTGTACATACCTATATTCTCCCTTCAGCAATCAATGGCTAGAATAATATCCTCACAAAATTTTTGCCCACAGAACACGAGTATATAACAATGCATGGTTTGTTAGTTACCTTGAAGAATTTGTTTGTGAGGACAGAACATGATTCCATAACATGCATGACATGGAAGTTTTCTGTGAAGAATCGATTGCGAGATAACATGAGTATAACCATGCATGGCACTTCTATATTTTCGAACCCAGTATACATTTCCCTGTATTTTCCTCCCAGTTCCAACAGGGACATATCAATGTTGTTTCTTGCATTATCCTACTCATACTCTAAACAATGATGATCTTACATTAACAATGCCTGTCCTTTTTGATATGATGTAGTGTCCCTACAGTTACTACCCTTTGTAATCACACCACCTTTGCCAAAAAAAGGGAAGCACAACTGGTTCCTCGCTCAATCAGACGACAACAAAAGACTGATGATCATTCGGACACATGAGCCGGAAAAGTTATATTGCAAAAAACCCCACTGTATACAAGCATCGTGAAATACATGAGTATCCGGACAGTGGCTGTTACATTTATGAGCAGGATACCAACTTGTTGGGGCCTTCAGGATTTTTTAGTTGGAGGCGGGTAAACAGCCTTGGTTCACACTCTCTGTTTCTCTGACTCAATTATCCAATTAACCAGGAGATCACCGTTGGCAAGGACCTTGATGGCAGAGAGGCTCTGTTTGCTATGGAAAACTGTGTCTACAAGGCGAGCCGTAGGAGTTCGGGAGCAAACTCCCCTGATTGTCAATGATACAGCCTGCAGCCAAAAGAAGGTGAGAATGACAAAGGCATCCGGATTAACTTTGATCCTTGGATGTCTCAATTACGACAGGTAGTGATGTGGTTCGAGCCTTCAGGTTGATAGGTAATTGGGCTGTTGCGTCGAAAGGGTGGAGTACTGGTGTCTCCGGATCATTGGTCGCTGAAGCGGGGCTGCAAATTATGATGGTGTTAGATCATCTCTTCGAATGACTTTGTTGTCTTTGCTACTTGTTCTGGATGGGTAGTTTTTCTTTTGTTACGCATATTCCTTGTCATTTGGTCATCCTCGTCTATGTCACTCTTACTATGTAATAGTTGCCTCTATTTAGAATGTCATTCTCGTCTGGATCACGAGAGTCTGAGCACTGCAGATGGGTGCATTTTGGTAGTGTAGCAAGACTTCTTATGAACTATCATGTCTTGCTGTTTATGTGAGTAGTAGTCACTAGTCAGTGTTTGAATGTTGTATATACCATTGTTTAGAACGGTTTATTGTCTCGAACTACTGGTGGGCTAAATGAGGGCATCACAATTCTCCAGTGTTCAGAGTGTATCTCCTTTTTTCAAGTTATATAATTTGAGCTCAGTGTCTTTTCGATGATGTACACTTGTTTGGGCAAATGAGGTGTCGTTGAATATGGGCTGAGTAGTAACGCAATGTCAAACAGGTCAATTATGACTCTCAGGCTGGGCTCTCAAAAGATCCTCAAAAAAAAGGTCGGGCTCTCCAAAAAAGAAAGAATAAGGACTCTTAGGCCGACATGTGGGCGCCACCAGTATTTTCGTGCGCTTGCGCGCCGAGAGCATATTGGCGTGTGTTCGAAATTCAAGCTACCTTTTCATCCCCAATCTCCCGCCCCTCCCCCACCTCTGGAATCTCGATTCCTACTCCAGTTCCCCAAATCCCCCTCCTATACTCCATGTACTCAAGCTCACTATCATGTCGCCGGTCAACGCGGATCTCCGAGCTGGAGATCCTGAGGTCCGTCCTGCCTTTGGTCGCTGCGTGCTGTCGCCCAACAATGGCATGGCGGCACTGGACGACCAGTTTGCCGGCAAAGTGCTGATGGTAACCATCAACGGTGACCGGCCTCCCGTCTCGCCGGACGACCTTGTCAAAGCTCTTGGCACTGCGCACAGCATCCAAATAAGTGACTTGCTCGTCGAAGTCTGTCTGCCACTGGCTGATTTCTTCGTCAGGTTCCAGACAACTTTTGACTGCAGTCATGTGTTCGAATCTTCCCAGCGTTTGTTCTGCGATGGCGCGCTAGTGAGCTTTGATCGGTGGCACCCAGGATGGGGCTTGGTGCCCTCTGAGCTTGAGTTTTTAACAAAGCTTACCTTCAACGGCATGCCTCGACGTGCTTGGAATAGCGAGTCCATGAATGAGCTTATCAGCGACCTTGGAGGTGAGCTCGTACGTATGTTTGTTCCTCCAGACAGCTGGGCTCTGACGGTTATGGCATGGATGAAGAAGTCGTCCACCATACTGAAGGTGATTGGTGTTGAGATACCGATGCAGGAACCGGGCTTGTACTATTCGTCGCCACCAAGGCCGCCGTAGACCACATTAGGGATGTACTTGTATCGAGTGTTCGTGCATGTCGAAGAAGTGGTCAATCCATCAATCGAAGTCCTGCCGCCGCCACTAGTGCCAGGGTCCTTTGACGACGTCCATTACAGGAGTCAACGTCAGACTTTCCCCGTGTTGCTTGGAACGATGGATGGCACAGGGCCTACTCCATCACGCGGCGGAGGCCGCTGCTTCTTTGGGAGAAGAGGCAGGGCTGGCTGCATGGATGTGCTCTAATTTGAGGTAACAACTGAATCTTGTCAGATACTAGTTAAATCCGAGCTATGGGTGTGAAGCACTGATGTGCCAGTACATTTGATTGTGACATGTTCTAATTTTGTACCTGAACTTTTTTTAGAAAGGGCTATACATCAACTTAATGTGCTAGCAGAAATTATTGTGTTGTCTGTCTGTTTTCTTTGCACAGCATTCAAGGGATGAACCGTTATGTACGAGTTTGTTCGTTTCAACGTAGCCCTACCCATAGCGATCCACTGCTTCCATCCTGATTGTGCCGCCTGCGTGAAATTTTTGTATGCAAGTTCTGTGTGCTATGATGTTCTATATGATTGTGCCAACTATATAAGTTTTTACTGAGCATCAGCAATGCATATGGCTGAAAGATGTATTTACGAGCATCGACCGATGGGTCGCTCTCTCTCTCTCTCACACACACACACGCACATACGCATAAGTGGGACCCGTTGAATTATTTCTTTGCTCGTGACAGCTTTTAATTAGGTTCCACTATAATATAACTTTTTTCTTAAGTTATTAACTGAGCTCAGTGACTTCAAAAAGTTGTACATAAGCCTTGTTTGGGCCTTTTCGGTGTCGCTGAATGTGGGCTGAGTAGCCATGTTAGGTTGTACTGTACTACACATGCCTTTTTTCAACATCAGCAATGCAACTGGGCCGACAGTTGTACACAATATCTGGGTCAACTTGTTATTCTCCGCCCCGCTGGGCTGCAAACTTTCCTAGGAGGTATGCATTAGGCTTAACAAGAAAATGGACTTTAAGAAATAATAAATGGGATGTAATTATAATAACTGGACAGTCACTATAAAAAATGCACCAAACGCGTAATTAGTTTAAAAATATATATTATTTTTGGAATTTGAAAATTTTAATTTCATTACTTGTTGCGCGCGCAATGTTTCGTTGGATTTTAACATAATACAACTTTATTTTGAAATTATATTTAATCTGACTAGAAATTTCGGATAAAAATATTTCGGATCCCATAAAAATGTGGGAAATTTTTTTGAATTCTGTTTTGAGCGGTTGGTTGAAATTATTAATCGTTGTCCTAGCTAGAAAATGGGTTGTACTTTTAACAAACTGTAAATGAGCTGTAGTAAATTCCATTAGAATTAAAAAATGGGTTGTACATTCTTACAAATCACAAATGGGCTATATGTTCTCTACCACACACTTGTGGGCCTTCTAATTTGACGTGTATGCAAGGCTTTGTCAACAACACACGGTTCTGACAGCTGTGGCCGTTGGATGTCCATCTAACGGATGTTGTGCTTCTTCTTCAATATCGGATATTCTTGCTTCAGCCGCCAAAAAAATGATTCCTCCCCCTGACATCTAGGTGCGCCGTTTCGAAGGCTAACCTGTGGGCCTACTAAGTTGACGCGTACCAAGGGCATTGTCAACTTAGTCAATATAAACGATTCTAGCTGCAGTGACCGTACGATGTCCATCCAACGGCCGTAGTGCTTCTTCAACCTCTGGTCTTCTTGCTCTAGTCGCGCAAAGCAGCGCCAGTCCTGTCGCATGCTCCTGCCTTCCTTGACCGGTTGTGATGCCGCGGAGCCTCACCGTCCCCTACTACTCCCACCGCTGGCCAGGCCATCCCTCTACTCACCCACACCCCCTGTTATTCTGCGGCGATGGCAGCCCCACACCATAGCCGAACCAGTAAACCCTCGTACTCCTCTCCGCGCAGGCTTCCACTGCCGCGTCTTCCCCAGCTCCGCATCGTCCCCTTCCTAGGCCTCGCTATCGTCCACCGCCCTGGTGCTCTCGGCGCGGCGTGGTCAACGTGGTCAAGGAGCGACTTCCATTGGATGTGGACTGTACGTGGAGAGGCTGACAACTGGGTCCACGACGGCACCAAGGAAATGCCTCCTTATTACACGGAAAATAATGATTCCTCCACCTGACAGCAGGGACCCACCGGACGGGCCACCGTATTTCGTGAAAAAAACGTTTCCCCCCTGACTGCTGGGACCCACCGGACGGGCCACCGTATTGCGCGAAAAAAACGTTCCCCTGTTGTCAGCTCGGACCCACCGGAAGTGCCTCCTTATTACGCACAAAAAACTGAATACTCCCCCTGCTGGTCGGGGCCCACCTTGGTGGCAGGCTGACTTGTGGGCCTACTAAGTTGACGGGGACGGAGTGCTTTATCAACTTAGTCAATATGAATGATTCTAGCTCCAGTGACCGTACGATGTCCATCAAACGGCCGTAGTGCTTCTTCAACCTCTGGTCTTCTTGCTCCAGCCGCCCAAAGCAGCGTCGGTCATGCCGCATGCTCCTGCCTCCCGTGGCCGGCTGTGCTGCCTCGGAGGCCTCACCGCCCCCTACTATCCATACCGCTGGCCAGGCCCTGCGGCGACGGTAGCCTCACACCGCATCCGAACCAATGAATCCTCATACTCCTCTCCGCGCGGGCTTCCACTGTCGCGTCTTCCCCGGCTCCGCGTCGTCCCCTTCCTAGGCCTCGCCTCGTCCACCGCCCTGGTGCTCTCGGCGCGGCGTGGTCAACGTGGTCAAGGAATGGCTTCCATCGGATGTGGACTGTACGTGGAGAGGCTCGCAGTTGGGTGCACGGCCGCAGCAAGGAAGTGCCTCCTTATTACGCGCAAAATAATTATTCCTCCACCTGACAACGGGGACCCACCGGACGGGCCACCGTATTTCGCGAAAAAAATATTTCCCCCTGACTGCTGGGACCCACCAGCTACATCTTCGCACGCAAGGAAGTGCGTCCGGGCAAAAAAATGATTCGCCCCCCTAACTGCTGGGACCCACCAGCTACATCTTCGCACGCAAGGAAGTGCCTGACAGTCGGGACCCACTTGGTCGAAGCGTACGTAGTGTTGTCATTCTGGTCGCTAACGTGTACGTACATACTGGTCGATTTAGAGGCGCACACGTGTCGTAGTAGAGGTGCGCACGTAGCATGTACACGTACATACAGCGGCTAGTGTGCAAGAAAGAAAATACGGCCATGTACGTACATATGGACAGGGTCTCGAACGCCTACTCACACATACGTACGGCCAGGGCTCGTGTACATGGTTGGGTCAGAACGGAGAAACTGCGTCGTCGTCGTGTTCATGGGGAGCCAACCGGCTGGGTCGGAACGGAATGCGTCGTCGTGTTCATCGGGAGGGCTTGGACGGAACAGCCGCTGGAAATGAGGCCTAGCGTACCGCAGAACGGAGGAAACGGCCTTGTGTTCGACCAGCCACGTTCGAAATGGGATCCTGTTCATCGAGAGGGGTCAGGTGTACCGCAAAACGGAGGAAACGGACCTCCTACGGTCGAAACGGGGGTCCTGTTGATCAGGAGGGGTCTGGCGTACCGCAAAATGGAGGAAACGGACTTGTGTTGGAGCGCTACGGTCAAAACGGGGGTCCTGTTCATAGGGAGGGGTGTGACGTACCGCAAAACGAGACTCCACGGGAGACTGTTCATCTCCACCGTCGACCCCCTCCGGCCTCCACGGGCTACTGTTCATCCCCCGTCGACCTCCTCCAGCCTCCACCTGCGACTATTCATCCACGGGCTCCTGTTCATCCAGCCTCCACCGCGCAGTACTCCACCGGCTACTATTCAACCAGCCCTCTCCACGGACTCCTGTTCAACCACCCCTCCACGGGCTACTGTTCATCCAGCCCTCCACCGTGCACTACTCCACCGGCTACTGTTCAACCAGCCCTCTCCACGGACTCCTGTTCAACCACCCCTCCACGGGCTACTGTTCATCCAGCCCTCCACCGTCTACTGTTCATCCTGCCCTCCACGGGGTGGTCCTATTCATCCAGCCCTCCACAGGGTCCTATTCATCCAGCCCCAACCGGCTCGATCGATCGGGGTCCTGTTCATCCAGAGGCAACACCACGAGGTCCTATTCAACCACCCCCACCGGGAACTGTTCATCCAAACCCCCCCAGCAACGCTCACTGTTCATCCAGAGGCAGCATTGATCGGCTTCAGTTAGCAGCAGTAGCGAAGGAATCGCTCGATCGGGTTCAGTTAACAGCCATCGATCGATCGCTCGGGTTCAGTAACGCGTAGCCTGCAGTGCAATCGCTCGGGTTCAGTTAGATCCCAATGCCTCACACCCACGCGTGTGCGTGTACGAGAGAAACGCGCATCGCTTGACCCCGACCACCCACCGTAACCGGGAACACCCTGATATTTTCCTCGCCCTCGCTTCCACCATGGTTTTTTCCGTCATGGACGGCCCAAAGAATGTCATGCGGCTGCGTCTCCGGCCCGCCCAGGACGAAAAGCCCATTTTTTCATGATTTTTGTCATAGAAGTAGGACCCCACCACATCTATGATGATACCATGTTTTTTCACAATTATTGTCATAGAAGTGTCATAAGTATGACAGGAAAAAAATTCGTTCGGCCCAAAATCTCACGGATGTGTCTTTTTTTTGTAGTGCGGGGTGGAGGAGCACTCCAGTGCGAGTACCCCTTTGCCTGTGGCCGATGGGGGGTCATCCTCGGTCTCTCATGAGGAGTTCAATGTGGCCTTGGACACATTGAGAACTTCCATGACGGCCGAGGTCAAAGGCATGCTTAAGAATTTTCTTGATGGTCTTAAAGTTTCCACTACACCGTTGGAAGTGGTCGATCCCACTAACAAGGTGATGGATGCTAACTCCAACAAGGGGGAAGCTACTAATGATCAAGATCCTTTGACTAGTGGTAGAAGTGGAAATAACATCTTTGCCCATGTTGAACCTCCAATTACTTATGGAGGACCAGTTCCCTCCACGCATATGAATCATGTTGATCCTCCTCCCAAGCTTGTGAAAAATGAGGATTTTGCCGCTTGGGTCTATCGCTTTAAACATCATTTAAATCACAGTTCTACTAATATTTGGATAATTATTGTGCATGACCAAAGCAACTTCACTCCTAGAGAAGTCGCGGATCATTAATTCAACGAGTTCCCTCTCTTCATTCTCCAAGAAGCAATTCCACCCAAAGATACTGCGCATCTTCGTCCTTTCACCATGGCCAAGGAAGCATGGCAACATGTGAAGGAAATATGCCCTAGAGGCAATAATAAAGTTATTATTTACTTCCTTATTTCATGATAAATGTTTATTATTCATGCTAGAATTGTATTAAGCGGAAACATAATACATGTGTGAATACATAGACAAACATAGTGTCACTAGTATGCCTCTACTTAACTAGCTCGTTGGTCAAAGATGGTTATGTTTCCTAACCATAGACATGACTTGTCATTTGATAAACGGGATCACATCATTAGGAGAATGATGTGATTGACTTGACCCATTCCGTTAGCTTAGTACTTGATCGTTTTAGTTTAGTGCTATTGCTTTCTTCATGACTTATACATGTTCCTATGACTACGAGATTATGCAACTCCCGATTACCGGAGGAACACTTTGTGTGCGACCAAACATCACAACGTAACTGGGTGAATATAAAGGTGCTCTACAGGTGTCTCCTATGGTACTTGTTGAGTTTGCATAGATCGAGATTAGGATTTGTCACTCCGATTGTCGGAGAGGTATCTCTGGGCCCTCTCGTAATGCACATCACTATAAGCCTTGCGGGCAATACAATAATGAGTTATTTGCGGGATGATGCATTACGGAACGAGTAAAGAGACTTTCCGATAACGAGATTGAGCTAGGTATTGAGATACCAACGATCGAATCTCGAGCAAGTAACATACCGATGACAAAGGGAACAATGTATGTTGTTATGCGGTTTGACCGATAAAGATCTTCATAGAATATGTAGGAGCCAATATGAGCATCCATGTTCCGCTATTGGTTATTGACCGGAGACATGTCTCGGTCATGTCTACATAGTTCTCGAACCCGTAGGGTCCGCACGCTTAACTTTTTATGACGATCGATATTATGAGTTTATGTGATTTGATGTACAGAAGGTAGTTCGGAGTCCCGGATGTGATCACTGACATGACGAGGAGTCTTGCAATGGTCGATACATAAAGATTAATATATTGGACGACTATATTCGGATACCGGAAGTGTTCTGGGTGATTTCGGAGAAAACCGGAGTGCCGGAGGGTTACCGGAACCCCCCGGGAGAAGTAATGGGCCACACGGTCCTTAGTGGAGAGAGACGGGGCCGGCCAGGGCAAGCCGCGCACCCCCTCCCCCTCTAGTCCGAATTGGACTAGGGAAGGGGGGCGGCGCCCCCCTTTCCTTCTCCCTCTCCTCCTTCCTTTCCCTCTCCTAGTAGGAGTAGGAAAGGGGAGTCCTACTCCTACTAGGAGGAGGACTCCTCCTCCTGGCGCGCCCTGCAAGGACCAGCCGACCTCCTCCTTGCTCCTTTATATGTGGGGGCAGGGGGCACCCTAGGAGACACAAGTTGATTGTTCCAAGCCATGTGCGGTGCCCCCCTCCACCATAATCCACCTCGATCATATCGTAGCGGTGCTTAGGCGAAGCCCTGCGTCGGTAGCAACATCATCACCTTCATCAGGCCGTCGTGCTAACAGAACTCTCCTATGAAGCTCTGCTGGATCAGAGTTCGTGGGACGTCATCGAGCTGAACGTGTGCTAAACTCGGAGGTGTCGTACGTTCGGTACTTGGATCGGTCGGATCGTGAAGACATACGACTACATCAACCGTGTTCTCATAACGCTTCCGCTTAAGGTCTACGAGGGTACGTGGATGATACTCTCCTCTCTCGTTGCTATGCATCACCATGATTTTGTGTGTGCGTGGGAATTTTTTTTCAAATTACTATGTTCCCCAATAGTGGTATCAGAGCCAGGTTTATGCGTAGATGTTATATGCATGAGTAGAACACAAGTGAGTTGTGGGCGATACAAGTCATACTTCTTACCAGCATTTCATACTTTGGTTCTGCGGTATTGTTGGATGAAGCGGCCCGGACCGACATTACGCGTACGCTTACGCGAGACTGGTTCTACCGACGTGCTTTGCACGTAGGTGGCTGGCTGGTGTCTGTTTCTCCAACTTTAGTTGAACCAAGTGTGACTACGCCCGGTCCTTGTTGAAGGTTAAATAGCACTAACTTGACGAAATATCATTGTGGTTTTGATGCGTAGGTAAGAACGGTTCTTGCTCAGCCCGTAGCAGCCACGTAAAACTTGCAACAACAAAGTAGAGGACGTCTAAGTTGTTTTTGAAGGGCATGTTGTGATGTGATATGGTCAAGGCATGATGCTATATTTTATTGTATGAGATGATCATGTTTTGTAACATAGTTATCGGCAACTGGCAGGAGCCATATGGTTGTCGCTTTATTGTATGTAATGCAATCGCCCTGTAATTGCTTTACTTTATCACTAAACGGTATCGATAGTCATAGAAGCAATATTTGGCGAGACGACAACGATGCTACGATGGAGATCAAGGTGTCGCGCAGGTGAAGATGGTGATCATGATGGTGCTTTGGAGATGGAGATCAAAGGCACAAGATGATGATGGCCATATCATATCACTTATATTGATTGCATGTGATGTTTATCCTTTATGCATCTTATTCTGCTTGATTGATAGTAGCATATATCACTAAATTTCAAAGGTACAAGTGTTCTCCCTGAGTATGCACCATTGCCAAATTTCGTCATGCCGAGACACCACGTGATGATCGGGTGTGATAAGCTCTACGTTCACATACAACGGGTGCAAGCCAGTTTTGCACACGCAGAAATACTCGGGTTAAACTTGACGAGCCTAGCATATGCAGATATGGCCTCGGAACACTGAGACCGAAAGGTCGAGCGTGAATCATATAGTAGATATGATCAACATAGTGATGTTCACCATTGAAAACTACTCCATTTCACGTGATGATCGGTCATGGTTTAGTTGATTTGGATCACGTGATCACTTAGATGATTAGAGGGATGTCTATCTAAGTGGGAATTCTTAAATATGATTAATTGAACTTTAATTTATCATGAACTTAGTACCTGATAGTATTTTGCTTGTCTATGTTGTTGTAGATAGATGGCATGTGTTGTTGCCCGTTGTATTTTAATGCGTTCCTTGAGAAAGCAAAGTTGAAAGATGATGGTAGCAATTACACAGACTGGGTCCATAACTTGAGGGTTATCCTCATTGCTGCACAGAAGAATTACGTCCTAGAAGCACCGCTAGGTGCCAAACCTGCTGCAGGAGCTGAACTATATGTTATGAATGTCTGGCAAAGCAAAGCTGATGACTACTCGATAGTTCAGTGTGCCATGCTTTATGGCTTAGAACCGGGACTTCAATGACGTTTTGAACGTCATGGAGCATATGAGATGTTCTAGGAGTTGAAGTTAATATTTCAAGCAAATGCCCAGATTGAGAGATATGAGATCTCCAATAAGTTCTACAGCTGCAAGATGGAGGAGAATAGTTCTGTCAGTGAACATATACTCAAAATGTCTGGGTATAACAATCACTTGATTCAACCGGGAGTTAATCTTCCGGATGATAGTGTCATTAACAAAATTCTTCAATCGCTACCACCAAGCTACAAGAGCTTCATGATGAACTATAACATGCAAGGGATGGATAAGACAGTTCCCGAGCTCTTCGCAATGCTAAAGGCTGCGGAGGTAGAAATCAAGAAGGAGCAGCAAGTGTTGATGGTCAACAAGACCACTAGTTTCAAGAAAAAGGGTAAAGGGAAGAAGAAAGGGAACTTCAAGAAGAACGGCAAACAAGTTGCTGCTCAAGAGAAGAAACCCAAGTCTGGACCTAAGCCTAAGACTGGGTGCTTCTACTGCCAAGGGACTGGTCACTGGAAGCGGAACTGCCCCAAGTATTTGGCGGATAAGAAGGATGGCAAGGTGAACAAAGATATATGTGATATACATGTTATTGATGTGTACCTTACTAAAGCTCGCAGTAGCACCTGGGTATTTGATATTGGTTTTGTTGCTAATATTTGCAACTCGAAACAGGGACTACGGATTAAGCAAAGATAGGCTAAGGACGAGGTGACGATGCGCGTGGGGGATGGTTCCAAAGTCGATGTGATCGCCATCATCATGCTACCTCTACATCTACCTTCGGGATTAGTTTTAGACCTGAATAATTGTTATTTGGTGCCAGCGTTGAGCATGAACATTATATCTGGATCTTGTTTGATGCGAGACCGTTATTCATTTAAATCTAAGAATAATGGTTGTTCAATTTATATGAGTAATATCTTTTATGGTCATGCACCCTTGAAGAGTGGTCTATTTTTAATGAATCTTGATAGTAGTGATACACATATTCATAATGTTAAAGCCAAAATATGCAGAGTGTCAGGACCCCGATTCCAAGTCACATCGATCTAGCTGGTAACACCTCATATCACTTTGCGGCCTCACGCACGGTATCCCCACGGGTGTCGCCTTACCAAGGCCCGGGACCGTTTGCACCTTTTGGCTCACGTATATGATAGTGTCGCTAGCATCCATATGACAGAGAACCCGGGCCGACATGACTAGTCGTCAACCCAAAGTGTCACTAACTTACGGGGACAGGCATACATGAATCAACATCGAGCATGTCGGTCAGCAGCGTGCGAATCCGGGCTGTAGCACTGGGCTAACAGGACTCAGGGAACCCGGGCTGTAGCAGGACTCCGGATGTGACCGCGTGACATTTCCCCGAAGTGACAGACACAGGAACGAAGTGAAACACATGCCGGCCAGCCAAGTGTCATGAGCAGTAGTGATGGGCTAGCAGGACTCCGGTGAACCGGGCTGTAGCGGACTACTATGGCTCAAGGAGCACTAGACTACATTTCCCCATAAGAGAGGCTGCCAAGGATAAACAACTAGATTGTCGGATCCCACACATACCAAGCATTTCAATCATACACACAATATGCTCGATATGTGTAAATACAACATGGCATCACAGCATAACTCTGCGACTCAAGCAACTCTTTTCAGGTGGCGCACATGAGTCCACATATTCACCATATCAATACACCACTATGGATCCGCTCCCATCTCCCTACGAGAACGCCATCCATAGCACTCACGCTTATCTTGCGCATTTTAGAGTATCCACTTTCACTTGTCTATGAACTATGCAAGGGGTCTAAGTTTCCATATCCGAGGAATCCGGCTATTCGAATAGATAATGATAACCCTGCAGGGGTGTACTTCTTCACACACGCTCTTACCACTTATCACCATATACACGTCATGTATCTTGGCAACCTTCAAGCGGAAGCCTGCCGAGGGTGTCGGCCACGACCTGACTAACCACACAAGTCTCTAGTCCAGGTTTATCGCCTATTCGGGTTCCATCCGTGAGGAGATCCGGCCGGAGTTTCGCTCACAGCCCCAAACGATGTGTGTAGGGTTCCCGAGACACTAAACGGGCACCCGGTACACCGTGCCATGGTGTATCTACCGCATCATAGCCCACCCCTAGGGTCAGCGCTACGCACGGCCGCCAACACATATCCTATAAACACCAGAAACTAGTTGCAACTCCTGGACAGAGGACTAGGGCAGTTAATAAGTCGAGAGGGTCAATTAAGGATCCCAATGAGTGGTAGTAGCTGTTCATGGATCACAAACACAGAACTCAGTTCCTGAGGACGGTTTCAATGAGACAACCCACCATGTACTCCTACATGGCCTCTCACCGCTACCTTTACCAAATCGTGTTCACACACTTAGCTCACACACAGTAGGACATGTTCATCGCCATTCCAATTCATCCTCGATGAATCAGACCTGACTCAACTCTAAGCAGTAGCAGGCATGACAAACAAGCATGAATGAGTAGGCACACCAGGGCTCAAACAACTCCTACTCATGCTAGTGGGTTTCATCTATTTACTATGGCAATGACAGGTCATGCAGAGGAAAGGGGTTCAACTACCACAGCATGTAATAGTTGAATCGTTGTTGTCCTAATGCAGTAAAAGAGAGCAGGAGCGAGAGAGTGGGATTGTATCGGAATGAACAAGGGGGTTTTGCTTGCCTGGCACTTCTGAAGATAATATAGCTCTTCATTGGTGTCATCGAACACGTCGTCGGAACACGTCTATCGAGAGGGAACAACCACCGACAAACAAAGAAGAAACATAATCAATGCCATGCAACCATATGATGCATGAATGTGACATGGCAGTATGCTGTTGATTGGCCTAATGCAACTAGAAACAAGTTAAATGGAGTTGGTTTGAACACTAGGTTCAAATTCAAACTTCATATGTGCTTTCTTAAATGCCATTTAATTTAATTGCCCTAAACAGAGGACATAAGTTGCTCTAACATGCATGCAAATTCCATAAACAGATTCTTTGGATTTTTCTGATCATTTTTCATATATAATTTATTTCATTTGGAGCTATAGATTAATTTCTATGAATTTTTGAAGTTTTGGATATTTTCTGGAATTTCTTGATTATTAATAAATCCAGAAAATGTATTACTGCGTCAGCATTAGGTCATGCTGACGTCAGCAGGTCAACAGGAGCTGTCCAGGTCAAACTTGACAAGTGGGTCCCACTGGTCAGTGTCACGGTGCTAGTTAGGGTCACTGACATGTGGACCCAGTCAATGGCCACGTCAGCATGGTCAATGCTGATGCGTGGGGCCACTGTGATTAGTTAATACTAAGTAGAAACTAATCTAAGTTTAATTAGTTAGTGGGGCCCTGCTGTCAGTGTCACTAGGTGTTGACTAAGTGTGTCATTAGTCCTAACTAATCTGCCACATCACCCTCGCCGGAGTTACGCCGGCGGCGACCAAAACGCGGCGGAGGCGCACTGGAGTGGCTCGGGTTTTCTTGCTCTGGTGACCAAATGGCCGGCGGAGACCACCTACGTGACGCTGGCGCTCGTGCTCGTCCAGCGGTGCCATCGGTTCGAGCCGGCGTGGACCAAAACGGCAGCGGCGACGACTAGTGCGGAGGCCGGAGTTCGTACAACGACGAGATCGGCACTACGGTGGATGAATGGAGCAGCGGTTGGTCGAGTTAGGATCCTAGGGTCGCCCTGAGCACGTTAGGGTGCTCGGCTGCAAGCTTGCGTGGCCATGGTCACGGCGGCAGCATGGCCGGCGGAGCCAAGCTCTCGGCCATGATGGGCGTTGCGGTTGCAAGAAGCAAACGAGCGAGCCGAGAGAGGGGTTCGACGCTGGGGCTCACAGTGGACACGTAGAGTAGATCAGGGGGCTCGGGGAGGCGTTGGAGACGGTGAATCGGACGGCGGCATCCGGCGGCCGTGGTCGGGGAAGAAGGCCACAGGCGTCGTCTTGGGGCCGTCCTGGCTCGTGTAGCTCGGCGAGGAGTGAGAAGAGGTTGCAGCGGAGCCTCTGAGAGCATCAGCGAGGCGAGGCAGTGGCTGTGGCCATGGCAGTGCTCGTCGGTGGTGACGGCTATGCGTAAGAGAAACAGAGGAGGGGAGGGAGAGCAGTGAGTGAGGGGGAGGAAGGACCAGGGGGGCTCAGGCGTCTCCAGGCGCCTGGTCGAGGACGGGGAAGGAAGCAGGAGGTGGCGGGGAGACGTGGCCACGATCGGCTGTGATGCGTGCACGCAGCAGCTCCTACTGGCAGGAGCTTGAAGAAGCTCCTGCCGGTTGGGCTGGTGGGCTGGGCCGAGAGAAGCTGGGCCAGGCTACAGGGAGGCCAGGTATGTTTCTGTTCTGTTTTATTTCTGTTTTGTTTTGTTTTTATTTATTCATTTTGCCACTGATTCAAAATTCGAAATAAATTCAAAACAGGGCAAAACCTTCTGAATATTTTTATGTTGCCATTATGGACTTTTCCAGAGGCACATAAATAATTCCAGGGCCTTTTGAATTATATTCTATAAAAATGAATATAATCCAAAACTCAAATACTTATTGATTTAATTTCAAAGTCCCAAAATAATTCCTTCAAAAATGTTCACTATTTTTGGTTTGGTCTCAAAGCCTTGCCAAAATTATCAAACATTTATGAAGTCATTTTGGAAACAATGAATGCAATTTAAAGGGTTCTTGCCCTTCTTTTAAAATGATTTCTGAGGCTTTCAATTTCCTCATTTCAAGTTTCTTGAAAATAACAGGATGCATGATGCTCACTGATGCAACTATCTGCAACCAATTCTAGGGCTGTGACACAGAGTTGATAATGATAGTGCAACTTATTTGTGGCACTGCCGTTTAGGTCATATTGGTGTAAAGAGCATTAAGAAACTCCATTCTGATGGACTTTTGGAATCACTTGATTATGAATCACTTGGTACTTGCGAACCATGCCTCATGGGCAAGATGACTAAAACGCCGTTCTCCGGAACTATGGAGCGAGCAACAGATTTGTTGGAAATCATACATACTAATGTATGTGGTCCGATGAATGTTGAGGCTCGCAGTGGGTATCGTTATTTTCTCACCTTCAGAGATGATTTGAGCAGATATGGGTATATCTACTTGATGAAACATAAGTCTGAAACATTTGAAAAGTTCAAAGAATTTCAGAGTGAAGTGGAAAATCATTGTAACAAGAAAATAAAGTTTCTATGATCTGATCGTGGAGGAGAATGTTTGAGTTACGAGTTTGGTCTTCATTTGAAACAATGCGGAATAGTTTCGCAACTCACGCCACCCGGAACACCGCATCATAATGGTGTGTCCGAATGTCGTAATCGTACTTTACTAGATATGGTGCGATCTATGATGTCTCCTACTGATTTACCACTATTGTTTTGGCGTTATGCTTTAGAGACAGTTGCATTCACGTTAAATATGGCACCATCTAAATCCGTTGAGACGACACCTTATGAACTACGGTTTGGCAAGAAACCAAAGTTGTTGTTTCTTAAAGTTTGGGGTTGCGATGCTTATGTGAAAAACCTTTAACCTGATAAGCTCGAACCTAAATCGGAGAAATGTGTCTTCATAGGATACCCAAAGGAGACTGTTGGGTACACCTTCTATCACAGATCCGAAGGCAAGAATTTGTTGCTAAGAATGGATCCTTTCTAGAGAGGGAGTTTCTCTCGAAAGAATTGAGTGGGAGGAAAGTAGAACTTGATGAGGTAACTGTACCTGCTCCCTTATTGGAAAGTAGTCCATCACAGAAACCGGTTCATGTGACACCTAAACCGATTAGTGAGGAAGCCAATGATGATGATCATGAAACTTCAGATCAAGTTACTACCGAACCTCGTAGGTAAACCAGAGTAAGATCTGCACCAGAGTGGTACGGTAATCCTGTTCTGGAGGTCATGTTACTTGACCATGATGAACCTACGAACTATGAGGAAGCGATGATGAGCCCAGATTCCGCAAAATGGCTTGAGTCCATAAAATCTGAGATGGGATCCATGTATGAGAACAAAGTATGGACATTGGTTTACTTGCCCGATGATCGTCAAGCCATCGAGAATAAATGGATCTTCAAGAAGAAGACTGACGCTGACGGTAACGTTACTATCTACAAAGCTCGACTTGTTGCGAAAGGTTTTCGACAAGTTCAAGGGGTTGACTATGATGAGACCTTCTCACCCATAGCGATGCTTAAGTCCGTCTGAATCATGTTAGCAATTACCGCATTTTATGATTATGAAATTTGGCAAATGGATGTGAAGACTGCATTCCTGAATGGATTTCTGGAAGAAGAGTTATATATGATGCAACCTGAAGGTTTTATCGATCCAAAGGGTGCTAACAAAGTGTGCAAGCTCCAGCGATCCATTTATGGACTGGTGCAAGCCTCTCGGAGTTGGAATAAATGTTTTGATAGTGTGATCAAAGCATATGGTTTAATACAGGCCTTTGGAGAATCCTGTATTTACAAGAAAGTGAGTGGGAGCTCTGTAGAATTTCTAATATTATATGTGGATGACATATTGTTGATTGGAAATGATATCAAATTTCTAGATAGCATAAAAGGATACTTGAATAAGAGTTTTTCAATGAAAGACCTTGGTGAAGCTGCTTATATATTGGGCATCAAGATCTATAGAAATAGATCAAGACGCTTAATTGGACTTTCACAAAGCACATACCTTGATAAAGTTTTGAAGAAGTTCAAAATGGATCAAGCTAAGAAAGGGTTCTTGCCTGTGTTACAAGGTGTGAAGTTGAGTAAGACTCAATGCCCGACTACTGCAGAAGATAGAGAGAAAATGAAAAGTGTTCCCTATGCTTCAGCCATAGGCTCTATCATGTATGCAATGCTGTGTACCATACCTGATGTGTGCCTTGCAATTAGTTTAGCAGGGAGGTACCAAAGTAATCCAGGAGTGGATCACTGGACAGCGGTCAAGAACATCCTGAAATACCTGAAAAGGACTAAGGATATGTTTCTCGTTTATGAAGTTGACAAAGAGCTCGTCGTAAATGGTTACGTCGATGCAAGCTTTGACACTGATCCGGACGATTCTAAATCGCAAAACGGATACGTGTTTATATTGAACGGTGGAGCTGTCAGTTGGAGCAGTTCTAAACAAAGCGTCGTGGCGGGATCTACGTGTGAAGCGGAGTACATAGCTGCTTCGGAAGCAGCGAATGAAGGAGTCCATATCCGATCTAGGTGTCATACCTAGTGCATCGGGTCCAATGAAAATCTTTTGTCACAATACTGGTGCAATTGCCTTGGCAAAGGAATCCAGATTTCACAAGAGAACCAAACACATCAAGAGACGCTTCAATTCCATCCGCGATCAAGTCCAGGTGGGAGACATAGAGATTTGCAAGATACATACGGATCTAAATGTTGCACGCCCATTTACTAAGCATCTCTCATGAGCAAATCATGATCAGCACCAAGGCTCCATGGGTGTTAGAATCATTACTGTGTAATCTAGCTTATTGACTCTAGTGCAAGTGGGAGACTGAAGGAAATATGCCCTAGAGGCAATTATAAAGTTATTATTTATTTCCTTATTTCCTTATAAATGTTTATTATTCATGCTAGAATTGTATTCACCGGAAACATAATACATGTGTGAATACATAGACAAACAGAGTGTCACTAGTATGCCTCTACTTGACTAGCTCGTTGGTCAAAGATGGTTATGTTTCCTAACCATAGACATGAGTTGTCATTTGATAAACGGGATCACATCATTAGCATAATGATGTGATTGGCTTGACCCATTCTGTTAGCTTAGCACTTGATCATTTTAGTTTACTGCTATTGCTTTCTTCATGACTTATACATGTTCCTATGACTATGAGATTATGCAACTCTCGATTATCGGAGGAATACTTTGTGTGCTACCAAACGTCACAACGTAACTGGGTGATTATAAAGGTGCTCTATAGGTGTCTCCAATGGTACTTGTTGAGTTGGCGTAGATCGAGCTTAGGATTTGTCACTCTGATTGTCGAAGAGGTATCTCTGGGGCCCTCTCGGTAATGCACATCACTATAAGCCTTGCAAGCAATACAACTCATGAGTTAGTTGCGGGATGATGCATTATGGAACGAGTAAAGAGACTTCCTGGTAACGAGATTGAGCTAGGTATTGAGATACGGACGATGGAATCTCGGGCAACTAACATACCGATGACAAAGGGAACAACGTATGTTGTTATGCGGTTTGACCGATAAAGATCTTCGTAGAATATGTAGGAGCCAATATGAGCATCCAGGTTCCGCTATTGGTTATTGACCGGAGATGTGTCTCGGTCATGTCTACATATTTCTTGAACCCGTAGGGTCCGCACGCTTAACGTTCGGTGACGATCGGTATTATGATTTTATGTGATTTGATGTACCGAAGGTAGATCGGAGTCCCGGATGTGATCACAGACATGACGAGGAGTCTCAAAATGGTCGAGACATAAAGATTAATATATTGGATGACTATATTCGGATATCGGAAGTGTTCCGGTTCATTTCGGAGAAAACCGGAGTGCCGGAGGGTTACCGAACCCCCCCCCCCCGGAGAAGTAATGGGCCACATGGGCCTTAGTGGAGAGAGAGAGGGTTGGCCAGGGCAAGCCGCGCACCCCCTCCCCCTCTGGTCCGAATTGGACTAGGGGAGGGGGCGGCCCCCCCCTTTCCTTCTCCCTCTCCTCCTTCCTTTCCCCCTCCTAGTAGGAGTAGGAAAGGGGAGTCCTACTCCTACTAGGAGGAGGACTCCTCCTCCTGGCGCGCCCTGCAAGGGCCGGCCGGCCTCCCCCCTTGCTCCTTTATATATGGGGGTAGGGGGCACCCTAGGAGACACAAGTTGATTGTTCCAAGCCATGTGTGGTGCCCCCTCCACCATAATCCACCTCGATCATGTCGTAGCGGTGCTTAGGCGATGCCCTGCGTCGGTAGCAACATCATCACCGTCATCACGCCATCGTGCTGACGGAACTGTCCTGTGAAGCTCTGCTGGATCGGAGTTCGTGGGACGTCATCGAGCTGAACGTGTGCTGAACTCGGAGGTGCCGTACGTTCGGTACTTGGATCGGTCGGATTGTGAATACATACGACTACATCAACCACGTTCTCATAACGCTTCCACTTACGGTCTATGAGGGTACATGGATGATACTCTCCTCTCTCGTTGCTATGCATCACCATGATCTGCGTGTGCGTAGGAATTTTTTTTAAATTACTATGTTCCCCAACAACATGTTGTTTCCATTTACAAGGGAAGTGCAAGTATCCAATGCTCAAACTTTGAAGTGGTGCAAGATGAAGCCGATGAGTTTGCAATGAATGAAGATGAAGAACCTCGAGAGCTTTACCGGAGATTAACCACTCTCGCAGTCTCACTCCGAGACCATGGGAGTAAGGATACGGATGACAATTGGATCAAGCGCAAGTTTCTCTAGGCCATGATGCCTTACCATAAGGCCATGTCCTCCGTCATCCGTCAAAGGCCAAAATTTCATGCCTTGTCCTCAAGTGAAGTGTTGGATGAGTTTGTTGCAATGAGGATCTTGGACAAGACCGCCGACAATGAGGTGTTGCGTTCTCAACGAGCAAAGAAGCCCAACCTTGCTTTGAAGGCCAAGGCTAGTGTGGAAGAAGAGGGTGAAGAGGAAGAAGAGGAGTGTTGCCCCGAAGATACCAAATATGCTTATCATGAGCACGTCACTCTCGCTTCACGACAATTTTGGAGCAAGAATAACTCAAGGCCCAACTTCAACAAGAACAACTCAAGTGGCGGCAAGGGCAAGCAACATGTGAGGGCATGCTATAATTGTGGCAATGTGACCCACTTTATTGTGGAGTGCCCGTACGAGAAGAGGGAAGACAATGGTGGCAAGATTATCCGAAAAGACAAGGCCAAGTCCTTTCCCAACAAGAACAACTTCACCAAGAAGACTCCTCCCAAGGGGTTGGTGGCACAAGAAGAGTACAATGAGGATGATGATGATGAAGAAGACGGTGAGACGATTGCCATGGCTGAAGGAAATATGCCCTAGAGGCAATAATAAAGTTATTATTTATTTCCTTATATCATGATAAATGTTTATTATTCATGCTAGAATTGTATTAACCGGAAACATAATACTTGTGTGAATACATAGACAAACAAAGTGTCACTAGTATGCCTCTACTTGACTAGCTCGTTAATCGAAGATGGTTATGTTTCCTAACCATAAACAAAAGAGTTGCTATTTGATTAACGGGATCACATCATTAGGAGAATTATGTGATTGACATGACCCATTCCATTAGCTTAGCACCCGATCGTTTAGTATGTTGCTATTGCTTTCTTCAGGACTTATACATGTTCCTATGACTATGAGATTATGCAACTCCCATTTGCCGGAGGAACACTTTGTGTGCTACCAAACGTCACAACGTAACTGGGTGATTATAAAGGAGCTCTACAGGTGTCTCCAAAGGTACATGTTGGGTTGGCGTATTTCGAGATTAGGATTTGTCACTCCGATTGTCGGAGAGGTATCTCTGGGCCCTCTCGGTAATGCACATCACATAAGCCTTGCAAGCATTGCAACTAATGAGTTAGTTGTGATATGATGTATTACGGAACGAGTAAAGAGACTTGCCGGTAACGAGATTGAACTAGGTATTAAGATACCGACGACCGAATCTCGGGCAAGTAACATACCGATGACAAAGGGAACAACGTATGTTGTTATGCGGTCTGACCGATAAAGATCTTTGTAGAATATGTAGGAGCCAATATGGGCATCCAAGTCCCGCTATTGGTTATTGACCGGAGACGTGTCTCGGTCATGTCTACATTGTTCTCGAACCCGTAGGGTCCGCACGCTTAAGGTTTCGATGACAGTTATATTATGAGTTTATGAGTTTTGATGTACCGAAGGAGTTCGGAGTCCCGGATGAGATCGGGGACATGATGAGGAGTCTCGAAATGGTCGAGACGTAAAGATTGATATATTGGACGACTATATTCGGACATCGGAAAGGTTCCGGGTGATTCGGGTATTTTTCGGAGTACCGGGTAGTTACGGGAGAAGCAATGGGCCTTGATGGGCTTTAGTGGGAAGAAGAGAAAGGGCCAAGGGGCTGCTGCGCCCCCCCTCCCCTCTAGTCCGAATTGGACTAGGGAAAAGGGGGCCGGCCACCTCTCCTTCTCCTCCACTTCCTTCTCCCTTCCTCCCCTCTTGGTGGACTCCTACTAGTACTTGGAGTCCTAGTAGGAGTCCACATCCTGGCCGCACCTAGCCTTGGCCGGCCTCCTCCTCCTCCATCCTTTATATACTGAGGCAAGGGGCACCCCATGAACACAAGTTAATCCACATGATCTATTCCTTAGCCGTGTGCGGCGCCCCCTGCCACCATAGTCCTCGATAATACTGTAGCGGAGTTTAGGCGAAGCCCTGCTGCTGTAGTACATCAAGATCGTCACCACGCCGTCGTGCTGACAGAACTCTTCCCTGACACTTTGCTAGATCGGAGTCCGGGGATCGTCATCGAGCTGAACGTGTGCTAGAACTTGGAGGTGACGTAGTTTCGGTGCTTGATCGGTCGGATCGTGAAGACGTACGACTACATCAACCAAACGCTTCCGTTGTCGATCTACTAGGTATGTAGATCACACTCCCCCTCTCGTTGCTATGCATCACATGATCTTGCGTGTGCGTAGGAAATTTTTTGAAATTACTACGAAACCCTACAGTGGCATCCGAGCCTAGGTTTTGTATGTTGATGTTATATGCACGAGTAGAACACAAGTGAGTTGTGGGCGATATAAGTCATACTGCCTACCAGCATGTCATACTTTGGTTCGGCGGTATTGTTGGATGAAGCGGCCCAGACCGACATTACGCGTACGCTTACGCGAGACCGGTTCTCCCGACGTGCTTTGCACAGAGGTGGCTTGTGGGTGACAGTTTCTTCAACTTTAGTTGAACCAAGTGTGGCTACGCCCGGTCCTTGCGAAGGTTAAAACGGAGTCAAATTGACAAACTATCGTTGTGGTTTTGATGTGTAGGTGAGATTGGTTCTTACTTAATCCCGTAGCAGCCACGTAAAACTTGCAACAACAAAGTAGAGGACGTCTAACTTGTTTTTGCAGGGCATGTTGTGATGTGATATGGTCAATACATGATGCTGAATTTTATTGTATGAGATGATCATGTTTTGTAACCGAGTTATCGGCAACCGGCAGGAGCCATATGGTTGTCGCTTTATTGTATGCAATGAAATCGCGATGTAATGCTTTACTTTATCACTAAACGGTAGCGATAGTCGTGGAAGCACAAGCTTGGCGAGGCGACAACGATGCTACGATGGAGATCAAGGTGGCACGCCGGTGACGATGGTGATCACAACGGTGCTTCGAAGATGGAGATCACAAGCACAAGATGATGATGGCCATATCATATCACTTATATTGATTGCATGTGATGTTTATCTTTTATGCATCTTATCTTGCTTTGATTGACGGTAGCATTATAAGATGATCTCTCACTAATTATCAAGAAGTGTTCTCCCTGAGTATGCACCGTTGCGAAAGTTCTTCGTGCTGAGACACCACGTGATGATCGGGTGTGATAGGTTCTACGTTCAAATACAAGGGGTGCAAAACAGTTGCACACGCGGAATACTCAGGTTATACTTGACGAGCCAAGCATATACAGATATGGCCTCGGAACACGGAGACCGAAAAGGTTGAGCGTGAATCATATAGTAGATATGATCAACATAATGATGTTCACTAATGAAACTACTCCATCTCACGTGATGATCGGACATGGTTTAGTTGATTTGGATCACGTAATCACTTAGAGGATTAGAGGGATGTCTATCTAAGTGGGAGTTCAGTAATATGATTAAATTGAACTTAAATTTATCATGAACTTAGTCCTGGTAGTATTTTGCAAATCATGTTGTAGATCAATAGCTCGCGTTGTTGCTTCCCTGCGTTTATTTTGATATGTTCCTAGAGAAAATTATGTTGAAAGATGTTAGTAGCAATGATGCGGATTGGATCCGTGATCTGAGTTTTATCCTCATTGCTACACAGAAGAATTATGTCCTTGATGCACCGCTAGGTGACAGACCTATTGCAGGAGCAGATGCAGATGTTATGAACGTTTGGCTAGCTAAATATGATGACTACTTGATAGTTTAGTGCACCATGCTTAACGGCTTAGAATTGGGACTTCAAAGACGTTTTGAACGTCATGGACCATATGAGATGTTCCAGGAGTTGAAGTTAATATTTCAAGCAAATACCCGAGTTGAGAGATATGAAGTCTCCAACAAGTTCTATAGCTAAAAGATGGAGGAGAATCGCTCAACTAGTGAGCATGTGCCCAGATTGTCTGAGTACTACAATCGCTTGAATCAAGTGGGAGTTAATCTTCCAGATAAGATAGTGATTGACAGAATTCTCTAGTCACCATCACCAAGTTAGTAGAACTTCGTGATGAACTATGATATGCAAGGGATAACGGAAACGATTCCTAAGCTCTTCGTAATGCGGAAATTGACGAAGGTAGAAATCGAGAAAAACATCAAGTGTTGATGGTAGACAAGACCACTAGTTTCAACAAAAGGGCAGAGGGAAGAAGGGGAACTTCAAGAAGAACAGCAAGCAAGTTGCTGCTCAAGTGAAGAAGCCCAAGTCTGGTCCTAAGCCTGAGACTAAGTGTTTCTACTACAAAGGGACTGGTCACTGGAAGCGGAACTACCCCAAGTGATTGGCAGATAAGAAGGATGGCAAAGTGAACATAAGTATATTTGATATACATGTTATTGATGTGTACTTTACTAGTGTTTATAGCAACCCCTCGGTATTTGATACTAGTTCAGTTGCTAAGATTAGTAACTCGAAACGGGAGTTGCAGAATAAACAGAGACTAGTTAAGGGTGAAGTGACGATGTGCATTGGAAGTGGTTCCAAGATTGATATGATCATCATCGCACACTCCCTATACTTTCGGGATTAGTGTTGAACCTGAATAAGTGTTATTTGGTGTTTGCGTTAAACATGAATATGATTTGATCATGTTTATTGTAATATGGTTATTCATTTAAGTAAAGAGAATAAATTGTTGTTCTGTTTACATGAATAAAACCTTATATGGTTACACACCCAATGAAAATAGTTCGTTGGATCTCGATCGTAGTGATACACATAATCATAATATTGAAACCAAAAGATGCAAAGTTAATAATGATAGTGCAACTTATTTGTGGCACTACCGTTTAGGTCATATTGGTGTAAAGCGCATGAAGAAACTCCATGCTGATGGGCTTTTGGAATCACTTGATTATGAATCAGTTGATGCTTGCGAACCATGCCTCATGGGCAAGATGACTAAGACTCTGTTCTTCGGAACAATGGAGCGAGCAACAGATTTGTTGGAAATCATACATACTGATGTATGTGGTCCGATAAATATTGAGGCTCGCGACAAGTATCATTATTTTCTGATCTTCACAGATGATTTGAGCAGATATGAGTATATCTACTTGATGAAACATAAGTCTGAAACATTTGAAAAGTTCAAAGAATTTCAGAGTGAAGTGGAAAATCATCGTGACAAGAAAATAAAAGTTTCTACGATATGATCGCAGAGGTAAAATATTTGAGTTACGAGTTTGGTCTTCAATTAAAACAATGTGAAACAGTTTCACTACTCACGCCACCTGGAACACCATAGTGTAATGGTGTGTCCGAACGTCATAACCGTACTTTATTAGATATAGTGCGATCTATGATGTCTCTTACCGATCTACTACTATCGTTTTGGGGTTATGCATTAGAGACAGCTGCATTCACGTTAAATAGGGCACCATCTAAGTCCGTTGAGACGACACAATCTGAACTGTGGTTTGGCAAGAAACCAAAGTTGTCGTTTCTTAAAGTTTGGGGTTGTGATGCTTATATGAAAAGGTTTCATCCTAATAAGCTCAAACCCAAATCGGAGAAATATGTCTTCATAGGATACCCAAAGGAGACTGTTGGGTATACCTTCTATCACAAATCCGAAGGCAAGACTTTTTGTTGCTAAATTTGGAGTTTTTCTAGAGAAGGAGTTTCTCTCGAAAGAAGTGAGTGGGAGGAAAGTAGAACTTAATGAGGTAACTGTACCTGCTCCCTTATTGGAAAGTAGTTCATCACAGAAATCTGTTCCTGTGACTACTACACCAATTAGTGAGGAAGCTAATGATGATGATCATGTAACTTCAGATCAAGTTACTACCAAATCTCGTAGGTAAACCAGAGTGAGATCCGCACCAAAGTGGTACGGTAATCCTGTTCTGGAAGTCATGTTACTAGACCATGACGAACTTGCAAACTATGAGGAAGCGATGATGAGCCCAGATTCCGCGAAATGGTTTGAGGCCATGAAATCTGAGATATGATCCATGTATGAGAACAAAGTATGGACTTTGGTTGACTTGCCCGATGATCGGCAAGCCATAGAAAATAAATGGATCTTCAAGAGGAAGACGGACGCTGATAGTAGTGTTACTATCTACAAAGCTAGAATTGTCGCAAAAGGTTTTCGACAAGTTCAAGGTGTTGACTACGATGAGATTTTCTCACTCGTATCTATGCTTAAGTCTGTCCGAATCATGTTAGCAATTGCCGCATTTTATGAAATCTGGCAAATGGATAAACAAAACTGCATTCCTTAATGGATTTATTTAAGAAGAGTTGTATATGATGCAACCAGAAGGTTTTGTCGATCCTAAAGGTGTTAACAAAATGAGAAAGCTCCAGCGATCCATCTATGGACTGGTGCAAGCATCTCGGAGTTGGAATATACGCTTTGATGAGTTGATCAAAGCATATAGTTTTATACAGACTTGCGGTGAAGCCTGTATTTACAAGAAAGTGAGTGGGAGCACTATAGCATTTCTGATAAGTATATGTGAATGACATATTGTTGATCGGAAATAATGTAGAATTAATCTGCAAAGCATAAAGGAGTGTTTTTAAGTTTTTCAAGGAAAGACCTCGGTGAAGCTGCTTACATATTAAGCATCAAAATCTATAGAGATAGATCAAGACGCTTGATAAGTTTTTTCAATGAGTACATACCTTGACAATATTTTGAAGTAGTTCAAAATGGAACAGTCAAAGAAAGAGTTCTTGGCTGTGTTACAAGGTATGAAATTGAGTAAGACTCAAAGCCCGACCACGGCAGAAGATAGAAAGAGAATGAAAGTCATTCCCTATGCCTCAGCCATAGGTTCTATAAAGTATGCCATGATGTGTACCAGATCTATTGTATACCCTACACTGTGTTAAGAAAGGGAGTACAATAATGATCTAAGAGTAGATCACTGGACATTGGTCAAAATTATCCTTAGTGGAATAAGGAAATATTTCTCGATTATGGAGGTGACAAAAGGTTCGTCGTAAAAAGTTATGTCGATGCAAGTTTTGACACAGATCTGGATGACTCTAAGTCTCGATCTAGATACATATTGAAAGTGGGAGAAATTAGCTAGAGTAGCTCCGTGCAGAGCATTGTAGACATAGAATTCGCAAAATACTTACGGATCTATATATGACAGACCCGTTGATTAAAATTATCTCACAAGCAAAACATGATCACACCTTAGTACTCTTTGGGTGTTAATCACATAGCGATGTGAACTCGATTACTGACTCTAGTAAACCCTTTGGGTGTTGATCACATATCGATGTGAACTATGGGTGTTAATCACATGGTGATGCGAACTATTGCTGTTAAATCACATAGCGATGTGAACTAGATTATTGACTCTAGTGCAAGTGGGAGACTGAAGGAAATATGCCCTAGAGGCAATAATAAAGTTATTATTTATTTCCTTATATCATGATAAATGTTTATTATTCATGCTAGAATTGTATTAACCGGAAACATAATACTTGTGTGAATACATAGACAAACAAAGTGTCACTAGTATGCCTCTACTTGACTAGCTCGTTAATCGAAGATGGTTATGTTTCCTAACCATAAACAAAAGAGTTGATATTTGATTAATGGGATCACATCATTAGAAGAATGATGTGATTGACATGACCCATTCCATTAGCTTAGCACCCGATCATTTAGTATGTTGCTATTGCTTTCTTCATGACTTATACATGTTCCTATGACTATGAGATTATGCAACTCCCGTTTGCCGGAGGAACACTTTGTGTGCTACCAAACGTCACAACGTAACTGGGTGATTATAAAGGAGCTCTACAGGTGTCTCCAAAGGTACATGTTGGGTTGGCGTATTTCGAGATTAGGATTTGTCACTCCGATTGTCGGAGAGGTATCTCTGGGCCCTCTCGGTAATGCACATCACATAAGCCTTGCAAGCATTGCAACTAATGAGTTAGTTGTGATATGATGTATTACGAAACGAGTAAAGAGACTTGCCGGTAATGAGATTGAACTAGGTATTAAGATACCGACGATCGAATCTCGGGCAAGTAACATACCGATGACAAAGGGAACAACGTATGTTGTTATGCCCTCTAGTCCGAATTGGACTAGGGAAAAGGGGGCCGGCCACCTCTCCTTCTCCTCCACTTCCTTCTCCCTTCCTCCCCTCTTGGTGGACTCCTACTAGGACTTGGAGTCCTAGTAGGACTCCACATCCTGGCCGCACCTAGCCTTGGCCGGCCTCCTCCTCCTCCATCCTTTATATACTGAGGCAAGGGGCACCCCATGAACACAAGTTAATCCACGTGATCTATTCCTTAGCCGTGTGCGGCGCCCCCTGCCACCATAGTCCTCGATAATACTGTAGCAGAGTTTAGGCGAAGCCCTGCTGCTGTAGTACATCAAGATCGTCACCACGCCGTCGTGCTGACAGAACTCTTCCCCGACACTTTGCTGGATCGGAGTCCGGGGATCGTCATCGAGCTGGACGTGTGCTAGAACTCGGAGGTGCCATAGTTTCGGTGCTTGATCGGTCGGATCGTGAAGACGCACGACTACAGCAACCAAACGCTTCCGTTGTCGATCTACTAGGTATGTAGATCACACTCCCCCCTCTCGTTGCTATGCATCACATGATCTTGCGTGTGCGTAGGAAATTTTTTGAAATTACTACGAAACCCTACAATGGCCTCCGTTGCCATTGCAACAACTCCACGAGTGTCCCTCTTCGATTCAATCAACGAGAACATCACCGCCAAGTGCCTCATGGCTAAAGCCACCAACAAGGTAACCCCCAACATCAAAACTACCATCACTACTAATCCTTCCTTGATAGATTGCATTGATGAAAGTGAGGGGTCAAAGGAGGAAGAAAATGAATTTGAGTCTTTTATGAGTAAGCTCAAGGGTAAACCCAAGAAGCACTTCTTTGCTCTCTTGGAACAACTTGGTGAAGCCAATGACATGATCAAGGCTCACGAAGATACCATCTTTAAGATGGAAGGGCATAGTCGTGACTATGCCGATGAGATATCGGATCTCTCTAATGCGCTTGAGGAAGAACGTGGTCATCGTTTGGCTCTTGAGGAGTCACACAACGATGATCATGCTAAATTAAAGAAAGATCTTGATCATGCTTTTGTTGTATCTCGTGTGCTCAACTCCAAGAAGGCTAAACTTGGGTTTGACCATGCTAGACTTAAGGAGGAGTTTGGTATACTTGACAAGGCTCACAAGGCCTTGAAGGGTGCTCATGCTAGCCTCAAAGAGTCTCATGATCAACTCCAAGTGAAGCTAACCGAGGAGAAAGCCACTTTTCCTCATATGGTTTTAATTGATAATGCAAATGCTACTAACCCGTGTTGTGAGCATGTGCATCTTGTGGAGGAGAATGCCAGGTTGAAGGAGCAACTTTAGAAAGGCCTTGTGTCTTGCATACAAGGTGAGAAGAACCTCAACGACCTTTTGAGCAATCAAAAGGAAGCTGTGGGCAAGGAGGGAATTGGGTTTGCACCCAAGTCCAAGAAGAAGAAGAAGAAGAACGACAAGGCCAAACGACCTCCTCCTCTCAAGCAAACTTTTGTGAAGGAAGGAGAGTGTGCTTCTAAGGAGAAGAAGAACAATGTGAAGGGTGGTGAGGTCAAGAAGGGCAATGCCACTCCTTCCAACAAAGAAGGCGATTTTAACCCTTCTTATGTGTTATGCCGCGCTAGTGATGGGCATGTTTATGAAAAATTTGTTGGTTCTCCTTATGAGTACCCTGAATGGTCTATTTGGGTTCCTAAGACCCTTGTTACTAACATCAAAGGACCCATTACAAAATGGGTACCTAAAACCAAGCATTGATCTCTTGTAGGTGTTTGCTTCCGGTGGGGGATCATTGTTGCTCGATAGTGGAGACACAAATCATATGACCGGAAGCAAGGACTTGGTGGTGATGTGCACAAGGTTTCATCTATGCCCACCAATGTCGAGTGGGGTGATGCCTCATCTTCTAAGGTATTGGGTCTTGGCAAGGTTGTCATTTCTCATGATCTCACGATCGAGAAAGTCATGCTTATTGAGTCCCTTGCATACAACTTACTTTCCGTTCGTCAACTTGCACTCATGGGCTTTGCCACTTTCTTTGATATTGATACCGTGGCCCTCTTGTGGAGAAAGACTCTTAAAATAGCCTTTGTTGGGCATGTCGAGAACGGTCTTTATGTGATTAACTTTTCGGAGCGACCCACTAAGACCGCGACATGCCTAATGGATAAAGTTGACGTGGGATGGCTTTGGCATCGCCGTTTAGCCCATGTCAATATGAGATATTTGCAAAGTCTTCTCAAGGGGGACCATGTCCGTGGACTAACAAATGTTAGTTTTGCCAAAGATCGTGCATGCAGTGCTTGTATCGAAGGAAAGCTACATGAGAAGGCTCACCCTCCCACGACTATCGTCTACTCGAAGAGGCCCTTGGATCTCCTTCACTTGGATCTATTTCGGCCTCCATCCTTTGATAGTCTTGGGGGTAGAAAGTATTGCTTGGTGATTATGGATGATTATTCAAGATACACATGGGTATATTTCTTGAAGAGGAAGAGTGAGACCCAACAAACCGTCATCGACTTTGCAAATGAAGCTCAACGTCAACACAATGCAAAGATCTTGACAATAAGAAGTGACAACGGCACCGAGTTCAAGAACTACACCTTGGATGAGTTTCTTAGTGATGAGGGGATCAAGCATCAATATTCTGCACCTTACACCCCTCAACAAAATGGTGTTGCGGAGAGGAAGAACCGAACGTTGATGGACGCAGCAAGGACCATGATGGCGGAGTTCAAGTCTCCGTACAACTTTTGGGCCGAAGCCATCAACACCGCTTGTCATGCATCCAATCGGGTCCATCTCTACAAAGGCTTGAACAAGACTCCATATGAGATACTTACCAGCAACAAGCCTAACCTCAAGTACTACCGGGTGTTTGGTTGTAGGTGTTTCATTCTCAAGAAAGGTGTTCGTTTTGTCTAAATTTGAGGCTAGAGCTCATGAGGGTATATTTGGTGGTTATGCTACAAACTCTCATGCTTACCGTGTCCTCAACAAGTCCACTAGACTCATTGAGGAGACGTGTAACATGGAGTTTGATGAGAATAATGGCTCCCAAGTGGACCAAAGTGGTACTTGTGATGTAGGTGATGAAATTCCTCCCCGGGCCATAAGAAGAATGGGTGTTGGCTATATACTACCCATTGAGGAACCCCTTGTGGCCGAAGGAGAAGGACAATATTCCACTCAAGTGGAACCATCACCAACCCAAGACCCACACGCTTCCGAAGAACAAAGTGAAGGCCCTCAACCAAATGAACAAGATCAAGGGCAAGATCAACCTCAAGATGGTGGTGAACCACCAAGTGATGCCCAAGGTCAAGTTCTTTATACCGAGCAAGTTGAAGATCAAGAGCAAGGTCAAGATCAAGAACAAGCTCAAGACGACGCTCAAGACGATGCTCAAGATGATCAAGTTACCGCTCCTCAACTCTTTGTTGAGGAAGAATTGGAGCATCGTGCCGCCAAGATTGCATCCAATCTCACTACCAAAGATCATCTCATGAAGAATGTGCTTGGAAGCTTAAGAAAGGGGGTAAGAACTCGTAGACAATTAGCAAACTATTGTGAACATCATGCGTTTGTCTCTTGTGTTGAGCCCCAAAACGTCTATGAGGCGCTCCAGGATCCGGATTGGCTCAATGACATGCATGAAGAACTCAACAACTTCGAGCACAACAAGGTGTGGAGATTAGTGCCAAGGCCAAAGGGGAACCATAATGTCATTGGAACCAAGTGGATATTCAAGAACAAGCAAGATGCTCATGGAATTATTGTTCGCAACAAGGCTCGTTTGGTAGCACAAGGCTACTCCCAAGTCGAGGGTATCGACTATGGTGAAACCTTTGCTCCCATTGCTCGCCTTGAATATATTCGTTTGTTGATCGCTTAGCTTCTCATCATAACTTCAAGTTGCAACAAATGGATGTGAAGAGTGATTTTCTTAATGGTCCTATTAATGAGTTGGTGTATGTCAAACAACCCCCGGGATTTGAGGATCCCGAGTTCCCCAATCATGTGTACCAACTCGATAAGGCACTCTATGGCCTTAAAAAAGCCCCACGTGAGTGGTATGAGCACCTTACCAAGTTGTTGCAAGATCATGGGTTTGAAATTAGGAAAATCGACCCCACTCTTTCTACTAAGAAAGTCAAAGGGGAGTTGTTTGTATGCCAACTGTATGTTGATGATATTATCTTTGGTTCTCCTAACAAAGCTTTCAATGAGGAGTTTGCCGGTCTCATGACCTCGAAGTCCAAGATGTCCATGATGGGAGAGTTGAAGTTCTTTCTCGGGTTCGAAATCAAACAAAGAAGAGAAGGAACCTTCATCAACCAAGCCAAATACACTCAAGACATGCTCAAGAGATTCAAGCTAAGCGATGTCAAGCTGGCTTCCACTCCAATGCCTGTCAAATGCCAACTTGACATAGATCCCAATGGTAAAGCGGTGGATCAAAAGGTATATCGCTCCATGTCGGTGTCAAAACCGGCGGATCTCGGGTAGGGGGTCCCGAACTGTGCGTCTAAGGCGGATGGTAACAGGAGGCAGGGGACACGATGTTTTACCCAGGTTCGGGCCCTCTTGATGGAGGTAAAACCCTACGTCCTGCTTGATTTATTCTTGATGATATGGGTATTACAAGAGTTGATCTACCACGAGATCGAAGAGGCTAAACCCTAGAAGCTAGTCTATGGTATGATTGTATGTTATTGTTGTGTCCTACGGACTAAAACCCTCCGGTTTATATAGACACTAGAGAGGGTTAGGATTACACAAGGTCGGTTACAAAGGAGGAGAGTAGTCCGGCTAAAATCCATATCCGTACTGCCTAGCTTGCCTTCCATGCCAAGTAGAGTCCCATCCGGACACGAGACGAAGTCTTCAATCTTGTATCTTCATAGTCTAACAGTCCGGCCAAAGGATATAGTCCGGCTGTCCGGAGACCCCCTAATCCAGGACTCCCTCAGCAGCCCCTGAACCAGGCTTCAATGACGATGAGTCCGGCGCGCAGTGTTGTCTTCGGTATTGCAAGGCGGGTTCCTCCTCCGAATACACCACGGAAGAATTTGAATACAAGGATAGTGTCCGACCCTGCAAAATAAGTTCCACATACCACCATAGAGAGAATAATATTTCCACAAATCCAATTTGCTGACTTTTTTTGGCAACACGACATTATGCCATGGCCCAGTGATTATTCGAACCGTTTCCTTTAACTAGCCCCGCACATAACACGAGGCAGTTTTTTGACACGTCTTGTCAAAGCAGAGATCGTGTCCCCTTATCACGGGATTCTCATCAATACAGGCGTGGGTAACCCAACCGTGCCATCGATTACGGCGCTTGGGGGATAAGCGAGTTCTACCAGGCTAGTGGGGGCGCATAGTTTCGGCCGCCCATATAAAGGGATAAGGATTCACCTTTTCATCCATGCCTTCTTCCTCCTTTGCTCATCCATTTTCACACACTCGAGCTCCAGCGCCCAAGTCCGCATTTCCCACCTCGACCTTCTCCAACCATGTCCAAAGCGGGAGGCAGGTGGATGGTCTCCTCCGTCACGGAGGGACACATCAAGAAGCTGAGGAGAGCCGGATACCTGCCCAACAACATCGCGCACCGGCTCCCAGATAAGGGGCAGCTCATCCCCACCCCTAGGCCCCATGAGAGGGTAGTGTTCCTTACCCATTTCCTCCGCGGACTGGGATTCCCTCTCCACCCATTCGTTCGGGGGCTCATGTTCTACTACGGCCTGGATTTCCACGATCTGGCCCCGAACTTCATCCTCAACATCATGGCGTTTATCGTCGTGTGCGGGCCTTCCTCCCCATCAAGCCCCACTTCGGCTTATGGCTGAAGACCTTCAATGTCAAGCCGAAGGTAGTGAGCGGCCACCAGGCGGAGTGCGGAGGCGCCATGGTGGGCAAGATGCCCAATGTCACATGGCTCGAGGGCTCCTTCGTGGAGACCATAAAGGGGTGGCAATCGGGGTGGTTGTACATCACCGAGTCGCGTGACCCTAAATGGACAGCGGCCCCCGAGTTCCGATCTGGCATCCCCACGCGGCTCACCTCCTGGCAAGAGAAGGGCCTGTCCTGGGTAGTTCGGGAGAGCTGACCGGACTCTAAACATGTATTCAAAACATGGTGAACAAGAAGCTCAAACTCGTCAACATAGTCCAGGTCATGCTCATCCGCCGGATCCTCCCGTGCCAACAACAGGCTTTCAATTGTGGGAGTTCGACCCGGCCCAACACCGAACTCTGAACAGGCTCTTCGACAGAACTCATGAGGATGCCTGGAAGGTGCTATTCAAGGGTGCCGAGGTTCCCCCTCCCACTACCGAGGATCGTGGATTCTGCGCGAAGCGCCAAGCCAGCGCGGTAAGCTGTTTTACCTCTCACAGGATACTTGTTTTTCATAGTTTGACTCTATGCGGGATCTAAGCTCCCGTACCTTTGACAGGACTGGCAAGAGACGGCCGGACAGATTGACTGTCCGGCTCCTTTTCCTGAAGGCCCAGCAGACGCTCTCCTGACGAAGATGCTGACTCCGGCCCCTTATAAGGTGCCGGAGAAGACCAAGAAGGCCAAGGGAACTCGAAAGAGTTCCCGACGCCAGGCGTCATCGGACTCATCGTCCGATAACTCTGCGACACACTCCTCCCACGAAGATGAGGAGGAAGAAGAAGATGCTCCCCCTTCAGTTGGGGGAGACAAGAAAAGGAAGGCCGCCCCAACCGGGGAGGCCGAATGGTCTAAGAAGGGAAGGACTCTCCTTCCGGACAGTTCCACCACCACCGCCGAAGGCGAAGACGAGTGGCTGCTCAAGGCCAAGCCCCTGGCGAAGTCGTAAGTACTCGAATACCAGAGTAACTCATAGCATTCCTTTGTCGCACTACTTCCCTTAACGCTAAATAAGATTATGCAGGCCGCCACGAGCCCGTATCGATGTATCGTCGGACAGCTCCCTGGGATCGTCGGATATGGATAGTGATCCACTTCTGACCGCCACCTCCCCTTGCCCTGCGGACGACGCCGAGGTATTGTCTCAAGAGGCGCCGGGTGCAGGGGAGACAGTCCCGGAGGCGCCTCAAGGCGACCTTCCGGACTCCAGGAGCAGAGGGAACAAGGCCCCTGAGGGCTCCGAGTTCGGCCCTCAGCTGAACACCGTGCCGGAACCTCTAGTGGTTCCGGACTCGGGCAGGCGGCCTCCTTCCAAGAGGGGCAAGACGCCTGTGCCGGTGTCCTCTGTCCATCCAGAGGCGCCAGACAATCTGCTGGGAGCGCTTCGCAGCGCTTCCATCGACGAGGAGCACCGTACTATTATGAGTGCGGTGGTCCAGAAGGTTCAGTCCGCCAAGAGCGGACTGACTAAAGCCTGTGCCAGCCTTCTAACAGGCTTTGAGGTAAGTGTTTAAAATATAGGAAAAATATTACCGCATAGACAGTAGCCCCTGATGCTCTGTTCGGTGTTCACAAAGAAAAGCCGAACAGAGGATCAAACAATATCACAGGAGTCTAATATAAGTATGTCAATATGCGTATGCAGGCTTCGCTGCTCACATCTGCCGCACTGACTGCGGAGGTCGTCGCACTGAAGCAGGACCTTAAAGGGTCCAAGGACGAGCTCGGCCTTGCCAAGAGGCAGCTCGAGGAGAACAAAGGTAAGTAGTACCTAGTCTATGGATATGTATAAAAAGAATGCGATTGCAAAATGACAGGATCATCATGAATTTGCCAGAGGCCACGACCGAAGTGGCGACCCTAAAGCAAGCACTGTCGGAGGCTGAAGATAAAGCGGCCAAGGAGCGCACCGAGCAGGAAAGGCAAGAGGCTCGGGTGGGAGAGGTGCAGCAAGAGCTCCAGGCTCTCGTGATGAAGCACGAGGCGTTGGAGCTTGACTCGAAGACGCGAGAGTCTGAGCTTGCCACGGCCCTTGAGAGCGCAAAGAGTGCGAAGGCCGAAGCCCAAAAGGCCCTCCATGAGATTGACGCGATGAAGAAAATAGCGGTGAGTAAGGCATTCTATATGCAAAGCAAGCATGTGAGAGTAAATTACCTATTACTTACCCGAATCCGAAGCTCTCCAGGAGCATTCGCAGATTTGCTCCGCAGCGTGTCGGATGCCACACAGTTTTACCAGGCCGAGATGGGAAGCTCAACGGAGAAGCTGTTCTAGTCTCAGTATACTGGGACCGAACACCCAATGCCTCTGAGCGACCAGCTAAAGCAGTTGCTCGAGCTACACAAGGCGGCCGAACAGGCCATGAAGGGCTTTATAGTCCGGCTGTGGCCTGGCGACGCCCTTCCGAACAGCTACTTCGGCCTGCTGAGGCGGCTTGTGGATGCCTGCCCTCGGCTGGAAGTCGTCAAGCGGTCCGTTTGCATCGAAGGTGCACGCCGGGCTTTCGCCCGTGTGAAGGTGCAATGGGACAAGCTAGATGCCGTGAAGCTGATCAAGGAAGGACCGCCGTAGGGCAAGGAGCATCGCACCCTCGAAATTTATTATGAGGGTGTCCTGAAGGGTGCCCGTCTTGTAGCGGACGAATGTCCAAAGGATGTAATATTTGACTAAACTTGCTCGTGTGATCCTGTATGATGAAAACTTGTTTCATATGCGCTATGCAGCGCTTGTTTGAATTTAAAATATTACCTTCTGTTTGGCTGTTTATCCAATCTGAGAGATGGATAGTCCTCGGCTTCTGCCCCCATGCCGCGAGTGCTGGGGTGTTCGGGATAAACCTGAGCACTCTTGTTCCCATTTTTGGGTCCTTCGAGGGAGGTGCTCAGCACAGCGAACAAGGCAACCGGACTAATAATGCTTTATCACTCTCACTTAGCCATAGAATTCTATAATTTTAAATTTCGGCGAAGCCCCTGGTATTCGGAAGGCCGAATTCGGGGTGCGATACACGCCTTTAAGCCGGACAGGACCGGCTCCTCGCTCTAAGCGGCATAAGTCTTTAGGGACTCGAAACCTCGCCGAACAGCGATCAGTCTCTCGCCTTATCATGACAGTCAGTTTTAGCTTTCTCTACTGAGGTGCTTAGCCCAGCAGAACCGGGGCACAATCGCAGTAGTTCTCCTTGTGCTACCTTAGCCGATAGAGCGGAACGTAAGGTACCAAAACATAGGAGCCGGGCAAACCCAACATTTGACCAAAGACATGATTCGGAGCTGATGCATATAATGCTATAAGTTTGGGGTGCCGCAATTGTGAAAGTGTTCGGACTTCTCACACCATAATGTGGGGTACTGAAGCCCCTGGTGTATTGGCCGTACCAAAGTGTACGGTTGCAAGGCGTCATTAATGAACACATACATATAAAACAAGAATGCAATAATAGTCGTAATGTTATGCATTGTTTATTCAAAAAGGTGCGTTAAAGCAGAATGATACAGATAGTGCGATAAGCAAAAAGTAGGACTGTGTCCCTTCCAAGGGCAAGCTGAGGAATAGTATTAAAGCAAATATTTCACTCGTTATCGTAATCCACCTGGGAGATCCGTGGTGTGATGTAGCTTTCTGCCTCCTTGGTTGCTGCATCATGTGTTCGGCAATCATGCTGCCGGACAGGGTTTCCAGAGATTAAAGTCCTGAAAGAGAAAAATAACAAAGCGGGAAGCCCCTAGTGCGGTTTAAGCCGCGTATTGGGGCGTGCCGTAGTTGTGCCCCCCTCCTCGCCTGTGCCCATGGTATTTTTAATGCGTAATTATGTACGCGTGGCATGAATTTCGCCATTTGGCTTGGGCCAGGGTGGGGGCCGCATTGCTACGCGAGCTCAGATCATGTCGGGCGGTCTAGTTGCCGATTACTCCGAGCGCACTTGAAGGTGTCCGGGTCTTGAAACGCCGAACTGGTGGATTGCCTTGAGAGGATGCTTTGCGCTTCTGCTGCGAGGGCCGAAATGTGCTCCTCCATGTGGAGAGAGCGCTCTGTGTTTCCATTAACTGTGATGACCCCCCGAGGTCTTGGCATCTTGAGCTTGAGGTATGCATAATGCGGTATCGCATGGAATCTTGCAAATGCGGTTCGCCCGAGTAGTGCATGATAGCCACTGCGGAACGGGACTATATCGAAGATTAATTTTTAGCTTCGGAAGTTATCCGGGGATCCGAAGACCACTTCCAGTGTAATTGAGCCTGTGCAATGGGCCTCTACACCTGGAATGACGCCTTTAAAGGTCGTTTTTGTGGGTTTGATCATTGAGGGGTCTATACCCATTCTGCGCACTGTGTCCTGGTAAAGCAGGTTCAGGCTGCTGCCGCCATCCATAAGGACTCGAGTGAGGTGAAATCCATCGATGATTGGGTCTAGGACCAGTGCAGCGTCCGCCATGATGGATACTAGTGGGATGGTCCCTGCGATCGAAGGTGATCGGACAGGAGGACCATGGGTTGAACTTTGGGGCGACTGGCTCCAACGTATATATGTCCCTGAGCGCACGCTTCCGCTCCCTCTTGGGGATGTGGGTTGCGTATATCATGTTCACCGTCCGCACTTGTGGGGGGAACCTCTTCTATCCTCCGGTGTTCGGCTGCCGGGGCTCTTCCTCGTCATTTCTATGTGGCCCCTTATCTTTGTTTTCGGCAATTAACTTGCCGGCCTGCTTGAATACCCAACAATCCCTATTGGTGTGGTTGGCTGGCTTGTCGGGGGTGCCGTGTATTTGACATGAGCGATCGAGTATGCGGTCCAAACTGGACGGGCCCGGAGTGCTTCTTTTAAATGGCTTTTTCCGCTGACCGGGTTTAGAGCCTTTGAATCCGACATTGACTGCCGTATCCTCGGTATTGTCGCTGTTAATGCAGCGCTTATGTTTGTTGAGACGTGACCTGCTATTGCCGTCCATGGTGTCCGAGGTACCATGGTTCTTTGATATGTTATTACTGCGAGCCAGCCAGATGTCTTCTCCCACACAAAAGCGGGTCATGAGTGTCGTGAGGGCTGCCATAGATTTCAGCTTTTCTTGACCAAGGTGCCGGGCTAGCCACTCGTCGCGGATGTTGTGTTTAAAAGCTGCTAAGGCCTCTGCATCCGGACAGTCGACGATTTGATTTTTCATTGTTAGGAACCGTGTCCAGAATTGCCTAGCTGATTCCTCTGGCTGCTGAATTATATGGCTTAGGTCATCGGCGTCTGGTGGTCGCACGTAAGTGCCCTGAAAGTTGTCGAGGAATGCGGCTTCCAGATCTTCCCAACATCCAATGGACTCTGCTGGCAAGCTGTTGAGCCAATGCCGAGCTGGTCCTTTAAGTTTGAGTGGGAGGTATTTGATGGCGTGTAAGTCATCATCGCGGGCCATGTGGATGTGGAGGAGGAAATCCTCGATCCATACCGCAGGATCTGTTGTGTCGTCGCATGATTCAATATTTACGGGTTTGAAACCCTCTGGGATTTGATGATCCATTACTTCGTCTGTGAAGCATAGGGGGTGTGCGGCACCTCTGTACTGGGCTATGTCGCGACGCATCTCAAATGAGTCGTGTCCGCTGTGGTCGGCCTGGCCAGAATTACTTTTACTGTATCCGGCATGACGTTTATCGTCTTGCATAGTGGAGCGCCCTTGTGATTCGTAGATCGATCTTGCATGTTTTGCTTTATCCTCCAATACATCTCGCAGGTCTGGCATATTTCCCCATGCATTTTTATTTGAATGGCGTCGGGGTGCAGGCTGAGTTTTTGGCTGGAATGCCTCTCTATCGCGGCCACGAGGTGGCCGGTCAGCCGTGTCATACGCTTCTTCCTCCAGTCAGGGTAGAAACCTGCATTTTGGGTAACTCTTGGAGGGGCGCTCAAGTTTATATTCCTCGGCCGCGAGGACTTCAGTCCATCTGTCAGCTAGCAGATCTTGATCAGCTTGAAGCTGCTGCTGCTTTTTCTTAAGGCTATTTGCCGTGGCTATAAGCCGGCGCTTGAAGCGCTCTTGTTCGACGGGATCCTCTGGCACGACGAATTCAGCATCGTCGAGGCTTGCCTCGTCTTCGGAGGGGGCATGTAATTATCATCCTCCACCTCTCCATGTGCCGCTCTCTCTGGAGGGCTGGCCTTTCCATCCTCCTGTCCTAGATCGTGTTGGAGGGGATTGTTGCCATCTTCAGCACTATCCGGAGTGTTATTATCTCCTGTGCCGGTATCACCACTTTTGCTTTGGCGGGACTTAGAGCGGCGCCGCTGACATCGGCGCTTGGGTTGCTTCTTGGAGGGGTCATCCTCCATTGTCTCGTCGCTATTGCCTTCTTTGGGTGTGTCCACCATGCATATATCGTATGATGAGGTGGCTATCCAGTGCCCTGTGGGCAGTGGTTCCTCTTCGTCTCCCGCATCGTCATCCATACCGTTGATGTCTTCGGAGTCGAAGTCGAGCATGTCGGTTAAGTCGTCGACAGTGGCTACTAAGTGGGTGGTGGGTGGGCAGCGAATTTCTTCGTCATCCGCATCCCAATCCTGCCGGACATAGTTCGGCCAGGATCCTCTTGACAAGGAGAGAGACCTTAATGAGTTCAGTATGTCGCCAAAGGGCGAGTGCTGAAAAATATCCGCGGAGGTAAACTCCATGATCGGCGCCCAATCGGATTCACTAGGAACGGGCGCAGGCGGCTCGGAGTCCATGGCCGGAGAAGGATCCGGCAGTCTGACAACACGGCTCTTGTGCAGGGTAAGGTCGATGTTCGGCTCGATCGCCGCTGAGGGTAAGGCCTCCGTGGCGGGGTCCATCCACCCGTCCATGGACGGCGCAACTGGCTCTAAATTGAGGGTCGGAGCGGCTGCCGGTGCGATCTCTTGAACACCGTCTGATGGTAGAGCTAACTCATACTCATCGTGACCGCGTGGCGCACAAGGCAGAGGCTCGAATCCGTCGAAGATCAAGTCTCCGCGGATATCGGCCGTGTAGTTTAAGCTTCCAAATCTAACCTGGTGGTCAGGGGCGTAACTTTCGATCTACTCCAGATGGCCAAGCGAGTTGGCCCGCAGTGCGAAGCCGCCGAACACAAAGATCTGTCCGGGGAGAAAAGTCTCACCTTTGACTGCATCTCTATCGATGATTGTAGGAGCCATCAAGCCTAACGGCGATGACACAGAGGAACTCTCAATGAAAGCACCAATGTCGGTGTCAAAACCGGCGGATCTCGGGTAGGGGATCCCGAACTGTGCGTCTAAGGCAGATGGTAACAGGAGGCAGGGGACACGATGTTTTACCCAGGTTCAGGCCCTCTTGATGGAGGTAAAACCCTACGTCCTGCTTGATTTATTCTTGATGATATGGGTATTACAAGAGTTGATCAACCATGAGATCGAAGAGGCTAAACCCTAGAAGCTAGCCTATGGTATGATTGTATGTTATTGTTGTGTCCTACGGACTAAAACCCTCCGGTTTATATAGACACCAGAGAGGGTTAGGATTAGACAAGGTCGGTTACAAAGGAGGAGATATCCATATCAGTACTGCCTAGCTTGCCTTCCATGCCAAGTAGAGTCCCATCCGGACACGAGACAAAGTCTTCAATCTTGTATCTTTATAGTATAACAGTCCGGCCAAAGGATATAGTCCGGCTGTCCGGAGACCCCCTAATCCAGGACTCCCTCACTCCATGATTGGCACCTTGCTTTACCTTTGTGCATCTAGACCGGATATCATGTTGAGTGTGGGAATTTGTGCATGGCTTCAAGCCGCACCTAAGGAAAACCACTATGTGGCGGCTAAGTGAATCTTTCGATATTTGTCTCATACCCCAAACTTTGGCTTATGGTACCCAAGAGGAGTTAACTTCAACCTTGTGGTCTTTTCGGACTCGGATTGGGCGGGAGACAAAGTGAATAGGAAGCCAACTTCCAGAGGATGCCAATTTCTTGGTTGCTCTTTGGTGAGTTGGTCTTCTAAGAAGCAAAGTTGTGTGTCTCTCTCGTCCACCCAAGCAGAGTATGTGGCTGCCGGTAGTTGTTGTGCTCAACTTCTATGGATGAGGCAAACTTTAAAGGACTACGGTGTCATTTGTGACAAAGTGTCTCTTTGGTGTGACAATGAAAGTGCCAACAAGATTTCTCTCAACCCGGTGCAACACTTCAAGATGAAGCATATTGATATTCGGTATCACTTTATCTGGGATCACATTAGGTGAGGAGAGATCGAGCTCAACTATGTCAACACTCATGATAACCTTGCAGATATTTTCACGAAGCCCTTGGATGAAGCAAGATTTCGCGAGTTAAGGCATGAGTTAAATATCATTGTAGATGGTACTTGTGCTTCAAACGAGTTTTGGTCATGGGCCCAAGGATAATTCTTCACGGTGCCATACCAATTGACTCAAACATAGGTGGCTCCTGCCACCGCCCTCTCCTTTCGAGAGGTTTTGATTCGTGTTTGGTCCTCTTTGTCCTTTTTGCCTTCTTTTTGGCCTTGTGTGTGTTTTAGTTGCTTCGTTTGTGCTCTTTTGCGTGTCCGGTTGCTTGAAGTGTGCATTTCAAAGGCCGTGTTTTTCTGTCTTCTCGAAACTTGCACTTTCTTGGGTGTACGGTACTACCGTGGCTAGCCACGATACTACCGCAGGAGGTGGGTGGCATCTGTGTGTGCGCAGCTACAACCCCGGCATGGTACTACCGCTTCCACCGTGGCAATAATTTTTTAGTGCCACTAGAAGGGCGGTACTACCGCCCTGCGTGTGGTACTTCCGCTCGGGCGGTACTACCATGTTGTCGCGAGCGCGTGGGGGTTAAGAGCGGGCAGGGGGAGTTCCAACTCCCCCATACCCATTCATCTCTTCCCCTCACTACGTCTCTCTCTTGGCCAAGAACGGCGCCGGAGGACCTCGCCAGATCTCCGTCTCCGGTCGCTCTCCTCGCATTCCAACCTGTGGCATCGATCCCCACCTCGTCCTCTTGCCATGGACCCCGTTATCTCCCTTAGTCCCTCTCTCTTTGCCCTGTTTTTGTGCTTCTAGGTTTTGGGAGATGCATGTGTAGTCCTTGTGATTTTTGTCTAAATCTTAGCAAGAGGAGATTGTAGGAGAGTGCTAGTGCAGTAGATATGCTATTTGGTGTGGTGCAACAGTGTAGTTTTGATCAACGATAGTACCGATCTATATTTACGAATGTTTCTAGATCTGATCTTGCGAAGATCCATTATGTGCGGTACTACCGCTCCTCTGGAGCGGTACTACTATCCCTTGCGGTACTACCGCTCCTCTGGAGCGGTACTACCGTCCGGGGCGCGGAAGTAAAAAATTACTTCCGCTCTAAGAGTGGTACTACCATGCCAACCCGGCGCAGTACTACAGCGGCTAGAGCAGATGTAATATTTTACGTTCGCATCCTGGCCCAGTACTACCGTTGAGTAACAAATTACTTTGTTTTTTCCATCAAATCTCATTTCTACATGTTTCCTTTGGTGTTGGCCTTGGTCTTTGCAATAATCCTTCTCGCTCTTCTCGTGTGTTTGTGTTGTGTGTCATAGGTGGTGGCTTCGGTTCCAATGCCAGGCGCTCAAATCCCGGCCGTGACATGAGCTCCAAGCAGCTGTGCAACCAAGAAGCTCCTGAGGGCTCCAGTGCCCCACAACACCATGTCAAGACCATAGCTAGCAAGTTCAAGGAGCCAAACATCGGCATGGATGAAATGCCTCAAGCGGAGTTTTTGATTCGAAGGAAGCTCAACCCTTATGTCAGGCCTAGAGAGCTCTCAAGGGGAAGTGACTTGTTTTGGACCAAGCAATAGAATCTCATCTACCTAGACGTGATCAAGGCCAAGCATAACATCTATGTCCCAATTCAGTGGATTGACATGGAACATCTAAAGAAGATCCGGGCATATTTTAGAGAGCCTCTGGATTTGGTGGAGCAGCTTGGTATTGAGGGGATCATCACTTTCCACCTTGACTTTGACCCGGATCTTGTGGCTCAATTCTTTGCTTCTGTCCACTTACACACGGATGAGAAGCGGACCATGATTTGGATGACAAATGGGAAGAGGATGACTGCTGAGTGGAAGGAGTTCATGGAGCTGTTGCATGTTCGTGATGAAGGGCTTGATGCGTCCGTTGGTGCCCGCCCACATGCCAACCCCGAGGCTACCAACAAGAACAAGCTTCAACCCTTTCTTGTTGAGAAGACCCTCCCCAGCGGCAAGAAGTCTTTTGTGCTGAACTCGTTTCTTGACATCATGCACCGGATCTTACACAACTCTTTGTTTCCTCGCATAGGTGACAAGGACAAGGTGCACTCCTATCTCGTAGACATGATGCTCATGTGTGAGGAAGCCCGTCGTCAACAACCTAAACCACTTGATATCTCTCACATCATGTGGAGTGAGCTTTAGTTTGTTGTGTTCCACCGTAAGGTGCCCATCTATGGACCTTACTTGTTCCTCTTGATCTCGAAGACTTGTGAGAAGCTCTTTCTAAGCGAAGAGTTCCTTGCTCCCAACTGGATTTGCCATGAGCCCATTAAGCTGCGCCAGAAGAACAAGTGGGCTAACACCACTACCCGGGCTGAGGCCGAAGCTGCTCGCATGGACGTTGATGAGGATGAGTTTGAGGAGGAGGAGGCTGAGGACAGTTATGCGTGGTATTCACCTCCATCTACTGAGCCATCTTGGGCTAAGAAGCTCAAGGCCAAGATGAAGGCTCTATTCTACATCCAGGCCAAGGGACAATACAAGGCCCACGTTGCTCAGAAGGAGAGTCGCCAGCATGACAAGAGGATCTTAAGGAAGCTTGGCGAGGACGTCGTGAGCAGGTCAGAGAAGAGCATCACTCCTGAGGCTTCCTAGATGGCGAAGCAGGGCTATCAGTGGACTGAGTCGGATGGGGAGTCCAGTCCTGCTACTGAGACAGATGAGGAGCTTGATGGGTGATCGCGTCAGTGGGAGCTACCACCTGTGTCGTAGGTGTCCTCTCTGCCTTTTTGGTGTCCCGATGCCAAAGGGGAGAGAGTGTAGGATTTGCGAGTCTTGTGTCTTGTTTCTTTCGTTTCGTTGAACCTTCGTCGCTTTGGTTTGTTGGTTTGTGTTGGTGTGCGTGTGAGACCAGGAGACCTATGGTATCATATGGTATGAGACATATGCCCTCAAGCTTATCTTATCTTTTGTCTAGTATGTTAGTAGATTGTGAGCTTATGTTATCTTGTGCCCTTTACTTCATGCTCACTTACTTTACCTTGCCTCAATGCTTCTTGTCACTTATATTATTGCAAGTTTTGCCTTGTCTATAAAATATAGGGGGAGTGTTGATCCTAGTATGTGTGCCATACAGTCCAAAGCATATCTTGTTGGGAAACGTAGTAATTTCAAAATTTTCCTACGCACACGCAAGATCATGGTGATGCATAGCAACGAGAGGGGAGAGTATCGTCCACGTACCCTCGTAGACCGTAAGCGCAAGCTTTATGAGAACACAGTTGATGTAGTCGTACGTCTTCACGATCCGACCGATCCATGTACCGAACACACGGCACCTCCGAGTTCAGCACACGTTCAGCTCGATGATGTCCCACGAACTTCGATCCAGCAGAGCTTCATGGGAGAGTTCCATTAGCACGACGGCGTGATGACGGTGATGATGTTGCTACTGACGCAGGGCTTCGCCTAAGCACCGCTACGATATAATCGAGGTGGATTATGGTGGAGAGGGGCACCGCACACGGCTTGGAACAATCAACTTGTGTGTCTTTGGGTGCCCCCCCCCCCCCGCCCACGTATATAAAGGAGAAAGGGGGGTGGCCGGCCAGCCTTGGTGTGCCCCAAGGAGAGGAGGAATCCTCTTCCTACTAGGAAGAGGATTCATCCTTTCCTAGTCCAACTAGGAAGAGGGAAGGGGGAAGGAAACAGAGGGAGAGGGAGAGGGAGAGGGAAAGAGGGGATGCGCCCCCTTCCCCAAGTCCAATTCGGACTCCCCATGGGAGGGGGTGCGCCACCTCCTGGGCTGCAGCCCTCTCTCTCCCCTCAGGCCCACTAAGGCCCAATACTTCCCCGGGGGGGTCCGGTAACCCCTCCGGCACTCCAGTTTTCTCCGAAATCATCCGGAACACTTCCGGTGTCCGAATATAGCCGTCCAAAATATCAATCTTTATGTCTCAACCATTTTGAGACTCCTCGTCATGTCTGTGATCACATCCGGGACTCCGAACTACCTTCGGTACATCAAAACACATAAACTCATAATACTGATCGTCACCGAACTTTAAGCGTGCGGACCCTACGGGTTCGAGAACTATGTAGACATGACCGAGACTCGTCTCCGGTCAATAACCAATAGCGGAACATGGATGCTCATATTGGTCCCTACATATTCTACGAAGATCTTTATCAGTCAAACCGCATAACAACATACGTTGTTCCCTTTGTCATCGGTATGTTACTTGCCCGAGATTCGATCGTCGGTATCTCAATACCTAGTTCAATCTCGTTACCGGCAAGTCTCTTTACTCATTCCATAATGCTACATCCCGTAACTACCTCATGAGCTACATTGCTTGCAAGGCTTATTGTGATGTGCATTACCGAGAGGGCCCAGAGATACCTCTCTGACAATCAGAGTGACAAATCCTAATCTCGATCTATGCCAACTCAACAAGTACCATCAGAGACACCTATAGAGTACCTTTATAATCACCCAGCTCCGTTGTGACGTTTGGTAGCACACAAAGTGTTCCTCCGGTACTCGGGAGTTGCATAATCTCACAGTCATAGGAACATGTATAAGTCATGAAGAAAGCAATAGCAATAAACTAAATGATCATCATGATAAGCTAACGGATGGGTCAAGTCAATCACATCATTCTCGAATGATGTGATCCCGTTAATCAAATGACAACTCATGTCTATGGTTAGGAGACTTAACCATCTTTGATTCAACGAGCTAGTTAAGTAGAGGCATACTAGTGACACTATGTTTGTCTATGTATTCACACATGTACTAAGTTTCCAATTAGTACAATTCTAGCATGAATAATAAACATTTATCATGATATAAGGAAATATAAATAACAACTTTATTATTGCCTCTAGGGCATATTTCCTTCAGTCTCCCACTTGCACTAGAGTCAATAATCTAGTTCACATCGTCATGTGATTTAACACCAATAGTTCACATCTTTATGTGATTAGTTCACATCTCCATGTGACTAACACCCTAAGGGTTTACTAGATTCAATAATCTAGTTCACATCGCTATGTTATTAACACCCAAAGAGTGATCATGTTTTGCTTATGAGAGAAATTTAGTCAACGGGTCTGCCACATTCAGAGCCGTATGTATTTTGCAAATTTTCTATGTCTACAATGCTTTGCACGGAGCTACTCTAGACAATTGCTCCCACTTTCGACATGCATATAGATCGAGACTTAGAGTTATCCATATCGGTGTCAAAGCTTGCATCGACGTAACTCTTTACGACGAACTCTTTGTCACCTCCATAATCGAGAAACATTTCCTTATTCCACTAAGGATATTTTTGACCGTTGTCCAGTGATCCACTCCTGGATCACCATTGTACCCTCTTGCCAAACTTATGGTGAGCTACACAATATGTCTGGTACACAGCATAGCATACTTTATAGAACCTATGACTGAGGCATAGGGAATGACTTTTCATTCTATTTCTATTTTCTGCCGTGGTCGGGTTTTGACACTTTACTCAACTTCACACCTTGCAACACAGGCAAGAACTCCTTCTTTGACTTTTCCATTTTGAACTACTTCAAAATCTTGTCAAGGTATGTACTCATTGAAAATATATCAAGCGTCTTGATCTATCTCTATAGATCTTGATGCTCAATATGTAAGTAGCTTCACTGAGGTGTTTCTTTGAAAAACTCTTTTCAAAGACTCCTTTATGCTTTCCAAAAAATTCTATATTCTTTCTGATCAACAATATGTCATTCACATATACTTATCAGAAATGTTGTAGTGCTCCCACTCACTTTCTTGTAAATACAGGCTTTACCACAAGTCTGTATAAAACCATATGCTGTGATCACTTTATCAAAGCATATATTCCAACTCCGAGATGCTTGCACCAGTACATAGATGGATCGCTGGAGCTTGCTCACTTTGTTAGCACTTTAAGGATCGAAAAAACCTTCTTGTTGCATCATATACAACTCTTCTTTTAAGAAATCCATGAAGGAATACAGTTTTGACATCCATTTGCCAGATTTCATAAAATGCGGCAACTGCTAACATGATTCGGACAGACTTTTAAGCATCGATACGAGTGAGAAAATCTCATCATAGTCAACACCTTGAACTTGTCGAAAACATTTTGCGACCATTCGAGCTTTGTAGATAGTAACACTACTATTAGCATTTGTCTTCCTCTTGAAGATCCATTTATTCTTAATGACTCACCGATCATCGGGCAAGTCAATCAAAGTCCATACTTTGTTCTCATACATGGATCCCATCTCAGATTTCATGGCCTCAAGCCATTTCGCGGAATCTGGGCTCATCATCGCTTCCTCATAGTTCGTAGGTTCGTCATGGTCAAGTAACATGACATCCATAACAGGATTACCGTACCACTCTAGTGCGGATCTCACTCTGGTTGACCTACGAGGTTCGGTAGTAACTTGATTTTAAGTTACATGATCATCATCATTAGCTTCCTCACTAATTGGTGTAGGAGTCACATGAACAGATTTCTATGATGAACTACTTTCCAATAAGGGGGCAGTTACAGTTACCTCATCAAGTTCTACTTTCCGCCCACTCACTTATTTCGAGAGAAACTCCTTCTCTAGAAAGGATCTATTCTTAGCAATGAATGTCTTGCCTTCGGATCTGTGATAGAAGGTGTACCCAACTATCTCCTTTGGGTATCCTATGAAGACACATTTCTCCGATTTGGGTTTGAGCTTATCAGGATGAAACTTTTTCACATAAGCATCGCAACTCCAAACTTTAAGAAATGACAACTTTGGTTTCTTGCGAAACCACAGTTCATATGGCGTCGTCTCAACAGATTTAGATGGTGCCCTATTTAACGTGAATGCAGCTGTCTCTAATGCATAACCCCAAAACGATAGTGGTAAATCAGTAAGAGACATCATAGATTGCACCATATCTAATAAAGTACGATTATGATGTTCGGACACACCATTACGCTGTGGTGTTCCAGGTGGCGTAAGTTGTGAAACTATTCCGCATTGTTTCAAATGAAGACCAAACTCATAACTCAAATATTCTCCTCCACGATCAGATCGTAGAAACTTTATTTTCTTGTTACGATGATTTTCCACTTCACTCTGAAATTATTTGAACTTTTCAAATGTTTTAGATTTATGTTTCATCAAGAAGATATACCCATATCTTACTCAAATCATCTGTGCAGGTCAGAAAATAACGATACCTGCCGCAAGCCTCAACACTCATCGGACTGCATACATCAGTATGTATTATTTCCAACAAGTCTGTTGCTCGCTCCATTGTTCCAGAGAATGGAGTCTTAGTCATCTTGCCCATGAGGCATGGTTCGCAAGCATCAACTAATTCATAATCAAGTGATTCCAAAAGCCCATCAGCATGGATTTTCTTTATGCGCTTTACACCAATATGACCTAAACGGTAGTGCCACAAATAAGTTGCACTATCATTATTAACTTTGCATCTTTTGGCTTCAATATTATGAATATGTGTATCACTACGATCGAGATTCAATAAACCATTCACCTTGGGTGTATGACCATTGAAGGTTTTATTCATGTAAACAGAACAACAATTATTCTCTGACTTTAAATGAATAACCGTATTGTAATAAACATGATCAAATCATATTCATGCTTAACGCAAACACCAAATAACATTTATTTAGGTTCAACATTAATCCCGAAAGTATAGGGAGTGTGCGATGATGATCATATCAATCTTGGAACCACTTCCAACACACATCATCACTTCACCCTTAACTAGTCTCTGTTCATTCTGCAACTCTCGTTTCGAGTTACTAATCTCAGCAACTGAACTAGTATCAAATACTGAAGGGTTGCTATAAACACTAGTAAAGTACACATCAATAACATGTATATCAAATATACCTTTGTTCACTTTGCCATCCTTCTTATCCATCAAATACTTGGGGCAGTTCTGCTTCCAGTGACCAGTCCCTTTGCAGTAGAAGCACTTAGTCTCGGGCTTAGGTATAGACTTGGGCTTCTTCACTTAAGCAGCAACTTGCTTGTCGTTTTTCTTGAAGTTCCCTTTCTTCCCTTTGCCCTTTTCTTGAAACTAGTGGTCTTGTCAACCATCAACACTTGATGCTTTTCTTGATTTCTACCTTCGTCGATTTCAGCATCACAAAGAGCTTGGGAATCGTTTCCATTATCCCTTGCATATTATAGTTCATCATGAAGTTTCAGTAACTTGGTCATAGTGACTAGAGAACTCTATCAATCACTATCTTATTTGGAAGATTAGCTCCCTGCTACCTCTTGAGCATTGCGTTGGTTTTCCCTGAAGAGGAAGGGATGATGCAGTAAAGTAGCGTAAGTATTTCTGTCAGTTTTTGAGAACCAAGGTATCAATCCAGTAGGAGGCTACGCGCGAGTCCCTCGCACCTGCACAAAACAAATAAATCCTCGCAACCAACGCGATAAGGGGTTGTCAATCCCTACACGGCCACTTACGAGAGTGAGATCTAATAGATATGATAAGATAATATTTTTGGTATTTTTATGATAAAGATGCAAAGTAAAATAAAAGCAAAGTAAAATCAAAGGAAATAACTAAGTATTGGAAGATTAATATGATGAAGATAGACCCGGGGGCCATAGGTTTCACTAGTGGCTTCTCTCAAGAGCATAGGTATTTTACGGTGGGTGAAAGAATTGCTATTGAGCAATTGACAGAATTGAGCATAGTTATGAGAATATCTAGGTATGATCATGTATATAGGCATCACGTCCGAGACAAGTAGACCGACTCCTGTCTGCATCTACTACTATTACTCCACTCATTGAACGCTATCCAGCATGCATCTAGAGTATTAAGTTAATGAAAACAGAGTAATGCCTTAAGCAAGATGACATGATGTAGAGGGATAAACTCATGCAATATGATGAAAACCCCATCTTGTTATCCTCGATGACAACAATACAATACGTGTCTTGCTGCCCCTACTGTCACTGGGAAAGGACACCGCAAGATTGAACCCAAAGCTAAGCACTTCTCCCATTGCAAGAAAGATCAATCTAGTAGGCCAAACCAAACTGATAATTCGAAGAGACTTGCAAAGATAACCAATCATACATAAAAGAATTCATAGAAGATTCAAATATTGTTCATAGATAGACTTGATCATAAACCCACAATTCATCGGTCTCAACAAACACACCGCAAAAAGAAGATTACATCGAATAGATCTCCACAAGAGAGGGGGAGAACATTGCATTGAGATCCAAAAAGAGAGAAGAAGCCATCTAGCTAATAACTATGGACCCGTAGGTCTGAGGTAAACTGCTCACACTTCATCGGAGGGGCTATGGTGATGATGTAGAATCCCTCCGTGATGGATACCCCCTCCGGCGGAGCTCCGGATCAGGCCCCAAGATGGGATCTTGTGGATACAGAAAGTTGCGGCGGTGGAATTAGGGTTTTGGCTCCGTATCTGATCGTTTGGGGTATGTAGGTATATATAGGAGGAAGGAGTACGTCAGTGGAGCAACAGGGGGCCCACGAGGGTGGAGGGCGCGCCTAGGGGGTGGGCGTGCCCCCCCTACCTCGTGGCCTCCTCCTTTGTTTCTTGACGTAGGGTCCAAGTCTCCTGGATCATGTTCGGTGAGAAAATCACGTTCCCGAAGGTTTCATTCCGTTTGGACTCCGTTTGATATTCCTTTTCTTCGGAACCCTAAAATAGGCAAAAAAACAGCAATTCTGGGTTGGGCCTCCGGTTAATAGGTTAGTCCCAAAAATAATATAAAAGTGGATAATAAAGCCCAATAATGTCCAAAACAGTAGACAATATAGCATGGAGCAATCAAAAATTATAGATACGTTGGATACGTATCAATCCCACTTGATTCAAGTGATTGTAGTACTCAGACATTCTGAGCACATGCTCACTAGCTGAGCTATTCTTCTCCATCTTGTAGGCAAAGTGCTTGTCAAAGGTCTCATACCTTTCGACATGGGCATGAGTCTGAAATACTAATTTCAACTCCTGGAACATTTCATATGCTCCGTGGCGTTCAAAACGTCTTTGAAGCCCCGATTCTAAGTCGTAAAGCATGGTGCACTAAACTATCAAGTAGTCATCATATCGAGCTCGCCAAACATTCATAACGTCTGCATCTGCTCCTGCAATCGGTCGGTCACCTAGTGGTGCATCAAGGACATAATTCTTCTGTGCAGCAATGAGGATAATCCTTAGACCATGGATCCAATCCGCATCATTGCTACTAACATCTTTCAACTTAGTTTTTCTCTAGGAACATATCAAAATAAACGGGGAGCTACATTGCGAGCTATTGATCTACAACATAGTTATGCAAATTCTGTCAGGACTAAGTTCATGATAAATTAAAGTTCAATTAATCATATTACTTAAGAACTCCCACTTAGATAGACATCCCTCTAGTCATCTAAATGATCACGTGATCCAAATCAACTAAACCATGTTCGATCATCACGTGAGATGGAGTAGTTTTCAATTGTGAACATCACTATGTTGATCATATCTACTATATGATTCACGCTGAACCTTTCGGTATCCAGTGTTCCGAGGCCATATCTGCATATGCTAGGCTCGTCAAGTTTAACCCAAGTATTCTACGTGTGCAAAACTGGCTTGCACCCATTGTATGTGAACGTAGAGCTTATCACACCTGATCATCACGTGGTGTCTCGGCACGACGAACTTTCGCAACGGTGCATACTCAGGGAGAACACTTATACCTTGAAATTTAGTAAGAGATCATCTTATAATGCTACCGTCGATCAGCAGAATAATATGCATAAAAGATAAACATCACATGCAATCAATATAAGTGATATGATATGGCCATCATCATCTTGTGCCTGTGATCTCCATCTCCAAAGTACCATCATGATCACCATTGTCACCGACTTGACACATTGATCTCCATCAAAGCATCGTTGTCGTCACGCCAACTATTGCCTCCACGACTATCGCTACCGCTTAGTGATAAAGTAAAGCAATTACATGGCGATTGCATTTCATAAAAAGCGACAACCATATGGCTCCTGCCAGTTGCCGATAACTGTGTTACAAAACATGATCATCTCATACAATAAAATTTAGCATCATGTCTTGACCATATCACATCACCACATGCCCTGCAAAAACAAGTTAGACGTCCTCTACTTTGTTGTTGCAAGTTTTACGTGGCTGCTACGGGCTGAGCAAGAACCATTCTTACCTACGCATCAAGAACCACAACACAGTATAGTGATTTCTTTTTGATCTTCAGAAAGAACCTTGTTCATTGAATCCGATTCAACTAAAGCTGGAGAAACAGACACCCACTAGCCACCTGTGTGCGAAGCACGTCGGTAGAACCAGTCTCGCGTAAGCGTACGCGTAATGTCAGTCTGGGCTGCTTCATCCAACAATGTCGCTGAATCAAGAATCAACTAGTGATGGCAAGCCATATACATATACCCACGCCCACAAATCCTTTGTGTTCTACTCGTGCATATGACATCTATGCATAAACCTGGCTCGGATGCCACCGTTGGGAAACGTAGTAATTTCAAAATTTTCCTATGCACACGAAAGATCATGGTGATGCATATCAACGAGAGGGGAGAGTATCATCCACGTACCCTCGTAGACCGTAAGCGCAAGCGTTATGAGAACGCAGTTGATGTAGTCCTTTGTCTTCACGATCCGACCGATCCAAGTACCGAACGCACGACACCTCCGAGTTCAGCACATGTTTAGCTCGATGACGTCCCACGAACTCCGATCTAGCAGAGCTTCACAGGAGAGTTCCATCAGCACGACAGCGTGATGACGGTGATGATGTTGCTACCGACGCAGGGCTTCGCCTAAGCACCACTACGATATGATCAAGGTGGATTATGGTGGAGGGGGGAACCGCACACGGCTTGGAACAATCAACTTGTGTGTCTTTGGGTGCCCCCCCCCCCCCGCCCACGTATATAAAGGAGAAAGGGGGGTGGCCGGCCAGCCTTGGTGTGCCCCAAGGAGAGGAGGAATCCTCTTCCTACTAGGAAGAGGATTCATCATTTCCTAGTCCAACTAGGAAGATGGAACAGGGAAGGAAAGAGAGGGAGAGGGAGAGGGAAAGAGGGGTCGTGCCCCTTCCCCTAGTACAATTCGGACTCCCCATGGGAGGGGGCGCACCACCTCCTGGGCTGCAGCCCTCTCTCTCCCCTCAGGCCCACTAAGGCCCAATACTTCCCCGGGGGGTTCCGGTAACCCCTCCGGCACTCCGGTTCTCTCCGAAATCATCCGGAATGCTTCTGATGTCCGAATATAGCCATCCAATATATCAATCTTTACGTCTCAACCACTTCGAGACTCCTCGTCATGTAAGTGATCACATCCGGGACTCTGAACTACCTTCGGTACATCAAAACACATAAACTCATAATACCGATCGTCACCGAACTTTAAGCGTGCGGACCCTACCAGTTCGAGAACTATGTATACATGAGTGAGACTTGTCTCCGGTCAATAACCAATAGCGGAACCTGGATGCTCATATTGGTTCCTACATATTCTACGAAGATCTTTATCGGTCAAACCGCATAACAACATACGTTGTTCCCTTTGTCATCGGTATGTTACTTGCCCGAGATTCGATCGTCGGTATCTCAATACCTAGTTCAATCTCGTTACCGGCAAGTCTCTTTACTCATTCCATAATGCTACATCCCGTAACTACCTCATGAGCTACATTGCTTGCAAGGCTTATTGTGATGTGCATTACCGAGAGGGCTCAGAGATACCTCTCCGACAATCGGAGTGACAAATCCTAATCTCGATCTATGCCAACTCAACAAGTACCATCAGAGACACCTGTAGAGTACCTTTATAATCACCCAGCTCCGTTGTGACGTTTGGTAGCACACAAAGTGTTCCTCCGGTACTCGGGAGTTGCATAATCTCACAGTCATAGGAACATGTATAAGTCATGAAGAAAGCAATAGCAATAAACTAAATGATCATCATGATAAGCTAACGGATGGGTCAAGTCAATCACATCATTCTCTAATGATGTGATCCCATTAATCAAATGACAACTCATGTCTATGGTTACGAAACTTAACCATCTTTGATTCAACGAGCTAGTTAAATAGAGGCATACTAGTGACACTCTGTTTGTCTATGTATTCACACATGTACTAAGTTTTCGGTTAATACAATTCTAGCATGAATAATAAACATTTATCATGATATAAGGAAATATAAACAACAACTTTATTATTGCCTCTAGGGCATATTTCCTTCATATCTATAGAGTGCACACATCTAGGGGGAGCCTGTCTATATTTTTTAGATGTTGGGTATGCTTATGTACATTTTATATCGTTATGTGCAAATCCCGTATTGTCATCAATCCACCAAAAAAGGGGAGATTATAAGGGCATATTTCTCCCTATGTGGTTTTGGTGATTGATGACAGTGCATTTGCGGACTAATCGTGTGCATTGAGCATTTCAGATATCTCATGTATATGCACAAGACGATTCGGTGCCCCTCGGAGCATATCGAAGATGGCGGTTTTTCTACGTTTCTTTTCGGTGGATTTTGAGTCGTAAGAAAGCCGTACTATTAAGAGGGGGTCCGCTTCGGAAAGGTTAGGGTGGAATCAGCACGTACACATCTGTTCCTTTGCACCACCTTTCCTTTGATGCATTGGAGCACCCCCCGTTTATCCTTGTCGCTGTGAGATGAAGGCCTCCAAGTGCTATAGGTTCTGTGGCGTGCAACAGTACTGCTCAAGGGAGCAGTAGTACCATAGGGGCCCGCGGTAGTACCGCCCTAACTAGCGGTAGTACCGCGCCACGCGGTAGTACCGCTCCTCGCGAGCGGTAGTACCGCCGCCTCTAGCCAGAACGCTGGCGCGCGCGGAAGTAGGCGTGGAAGTAATTTTTTACTTCTGCCCCTACGCGGTAGTACCGCTCCCTACGAGTGGTAGTACCGTGCCAGATTTTCGCATGTCCCAAACTCAGCGGAAGTAGTCACAGGCGAAATTTATTTAGCACGTGCCTCTTCCTAGCCCAGTTGAGCCCTGCCCTGCGGTAGTACCGCAAGTGCGTGCGGTAGTACAGCTCCGGAGGTTCTATCGCTCGTTGCCTTGTGCAACGGGACCTCACCTGGCTTCTACCGCACGAGCGGTAGTATCGCGACAATGTGCGGTAATACCGTAGCGCCATGCGGTAGTACCGCGGGCGTGTGCGGTAGTACTGCATCTCGCGGGCTGAGTAGGTGGGTAACGGTTGGATCTTGTCCCCCACTATATAAAGGGGGTCTTTTTCCCCAAGAAGACCACCTCTTCCCTCCCCAAGCTCCATTGTTGCTCAAAGCTCTATTTTCGCCCGATCTCTCTCCCTAGCCAATCAAACATGTTGATTTTCTAGGGATTGGTTGAGAAGGCCCCGGTCTACACTTCCACCAAGAGAAATTTGATTTTCCCCCACTAATCCCTTGCGGATCTTGTTACTCTTGGGTGTTTGAGCACCCTAGACGGTTGAGGTCACCGCGGCGCCATATTCCATTGTGGTGAAGCTTCGTGGTGTCGTTGGGAACCTCCGATTAAGTTGTGAAGATTGCCCCAACCTTGTTTGTAAAGGTTCGGTCGCCGCCTCCAAGGGCACCAATAGTGGAATCACGACATCTCACATTTGTGTGAGGGCGTGAGGAGAATACGATGGCCCTAGTGGATTCTTGGGGAGCATTGTGCCTCCACACCGCTCCAACGGAGATGTACTTCCTCTCAAAGGGAAGGAACTTCGGTAACACATCCTCGTCTACACCGGCTCCACTCTTGGTTATCTCTTACCTTTACTTGCGCAAGCTTATATTGTGTTGTATCCCTTGCTTTCTTGTGTGCTTGTTGTTGTTGCATCATATAGGTTGTTCACCTAGTTGCATATCTAGACAACCTACTTTGATGCAAAGTTTAATTTGGTAAAGAAAAACTAAAAATTGTTAGTTGCCTATTCACGCCCCCCTCTAGTCAACTATATCAATCCTTTTAGTTGGCATGGTGGCTCATCCATCCTTCCCGACAACTTCTTCTTCTGCGTCATCCAATCTGGTGGATTGTTGGAACCTTGAGCCATCATTTTTCTTCGACCTCTTGTTGTCGCTCTTGAGGTCATCCACAAGATGTTGCCACTTTGGTTTGCCATTCAATTTCATCCAACAATGTCTTAAAATGAATGGCTTCTTCTCGGTTTGTTGGTACAAAATGGCTGCCAACCCATCTATCAATAAAGAATTACCCATGAGAATACAACAAACAAGACTGCTGATGCAATTGATGACAAAACGAAGCAATTCAACTTATGTGACTATTGTCTCCAACCCCACTTTAATTCCGACCAACCACCGAAGCATAGTGGCCGATAAACTTGGCTTCGGCTCCACATATTTCTTGTGTTCATTGTAGTGCTTGTGGATCTTTTTCTAATACTTGTTGCCCTTTTGCTCCGTGCCACATATAGGGTCCATGCTTATGGACAACCAAGATTTAACCAACAAAGCATCCTCGTAGGCTGAGAATGTCGGACATCTTGCCTTCATATCTTTGCCTTTTTTTGGTAGACCCAATGTTCCCTCGACATCATGCGTAGGACAATTGGGATCCCCCAAGTCATATTTCATAGACTCTTAACCCTCATTGATCATGTTTGTCATGAAATTGTCCGAAAATGACCATGACCCCAAATAAACTAATGGCACATGTATCAAGTTGGTCTAATAGCATAGCGAAAAACGAAAGAAGCAAATACAAAATGGAGGAATTTTGTCTTGCTGCGACATTTTGTCGAAGTAGATCTGGCAAGACCGGGTGTCGAAGCTGCCCGTGCTTATCTGCGCCCACTGGATCTGCGGCGAGACACGCACCGTCTCCAGACCCTCTGGCTATGTCCAGCCGTTCGGAATCCCTCCTCATTCGGGCGAGGATCGTCGTCCGACGAAGGAGAGAGAGGGGGGGGGGGGCGCTTCCTTGTCGGTAGCAGGGCGGAGACACATCCACGTCGATGTTGACCACCTCCTCGGCCGCAACTTTCTTCACCGTCGCTTCCACCGGATGACGTTCTTTGCATGCAATTCACGATCATGGACGTGACCTCACGGACTCCGCTAAGACATCATCCATATTGCTCTTTGGGATGTGGTATCCAACGGCGATATCTATAACGGTAGATGACGGCGGTGGTGCAGATGGAGGAGCAAGGTTGGAGGACCGACCATGGCTCCATATGCCACGAAGTAGCCAACTATCTGAATCATCGGATGTTCCACGGCTAGACTTTTTCCCCTCCACCATCCTGCACGGTACCTTCGCCTCTTTCTCCTCCGGTCCCTTCTATCTTCTCCCACGCTGCTCTGATCTCCGACCTCCTGCCCCGAGCTCCAATCCGACCGATCCAATGCCGCTCTAAATCCTCTCCTCCACTCCACCACCACCTAGATCCGCCCGCCCCGAGGCGGCGGAGCTCCGGAGAGCTCGATGAGCAGCCAGGGATTCGGCCCCGGGAGCCCCAAGTCCTTCCGCTACCCTAGAGCCGACTACGATCTCGAGTCCGGGATCCCCCGCAAGGGCCGCAAGCCCAAGGCCTCGCATCTCGACGCCCCCGCCCCCCTCGGCTCGGCGCTGATGAAGATCCGCTTCTTCTACGAGGCGCACCCCGTCGCGGTCGCCCTCATCCTGCTGTCCTTCGGGCTGAGCGTTCTGATCCTCCTGTCCGTGTACGAGACCCGGTTCAGGACGATGAGGAGCGGCGGCAATGAGGTCGGGGCGCACCCGCTTCCGGGCCTCCGCAACCTCGTCATGGTGGCCGGCCATTCGATATACACCAGCGCCAGCTGCGGGAAGATCGACCGCGAGGATTCGTGGTTCTTGGAGCCGTACCAGAAGCACCCCGGCCAGGCGGCCACCTTCTTGGCGCACATCAAGGAGGGGGTGGAGATCGCGGCGAGGGATGAGGGCGCGCTCCTCTTGTTTAGCGGTGGGGAGACGAGGAAAGATGCAGGGCCGAGGAGCGAGGCGCAGAGCTACTGGGCTATCGCAGAGTCGGAAGGCTGGTTTGGTGAGTTTCAGGTTACATCAACATTCCTTCTTTCGTGCTTTAGTAAGATTATTATTATTGGCATAACGGGGTTCGGAAATGTGGTGCTGATTAGTCTTTTTGTCGATTGTTCGTCATATGTATCCTGAACTTGAAACAACAAGACCTAGATGTACAATTACTTTCTGAGTTCTGACTACATACGCACTCAGTTGCTCTGATGAAAATGCAAAGCAAACAACATGCTTGTTTTAGGTTCTGTATATAGATATGTTGATGCATGATCATAAATTTACTATCGTGGAAGTAAATAATTAAAATGGCTGTAGAAAACATCATTGACAGCAAGCTGCTCACATTTTGCAGAGGCCATTGGAAAATGGCTGATGAGTTCTCTAATTGTGTCAAACATGTAGTTCAGCTCATAAATCCATCTCTGAAACATGGATAGTCAGAATGTAAGGACTGAAGAGGTTGATGCTTCCTGAAGTTTATCGTGTTTACCTTCTCATCTCAGCACAGTATTACCACCGTTGTTTATGTATCCAGTTCGAGTTCCTTAGTTATTTTGGCAACCATCTGGCAAAAACTTCACTATTTGCATATACATGCACAGGAAATGATGATAGTGTAAGGAACCGGGCACTCACTGAGGAGCATGCACGAGATAGTTTTGAGAATCTCCTATTTAGCATTTGCCGTTTCAGAGAACTCACTGGAACATACCCACAGAATATAACTGTAAGTTTTTTTTTTCCTTTTGTCAAGGCTTTCTGCTGAAACCTTATTTCACATATTACTTGTTGGTAATGCATTTTTCTGTACTTCCAATTAAGTTTTGAATGTCTGATAGTTTGCTAATTTGCGACTCTGAACATTTTGTTGCTTAGGTTGTAAGCTATGATTTTAAGGAGGAAAGGTTTGCACAATTGCACAGATCTGCACTTGGGTTCCCAGAAGAAAGGTTCTTCTTCTCAGGTACCCCAGCTACAGCTACAGCAAAGGAGGCAGCTCTGAAAGGTGAAGCCTCTGTCAGGTCTCAGTTCCAAGAAGATCCATATGGATGTGTTGGTTCTCTTCGTGTAAAGAGGCTCAAGAGAGACCCGTTTCACCGTACCATTCCCTACCCCAATGGCTGCCCTGAATTGAAGGGCCTATTCTCCTATTGCGGCATGGTGCCATACTCTGGGAACCTTCCTTGGACTCAGTAGCGGAAAAAAGGCATGATGTTTGGATCAAACTTCTACTCTCGCTGTAAAATCCCAGCATTCTTGTTTCGCCCCTGTTTCTAAGCTGACAGAATAGATATCCCGATTCCTGTCTTCTGTGCGAGGGAGAAGAGAAGATCTAAGCTACACTAGTTAGATTGTTTTCGTCACGGAAGCTTGCCACATGCTCCATATAGACAGATTTTCTATTTCTCACTTCTCCCGGATCTCCACTGAAAACTGTGAATTTGTTAGTACACATGGTCTGTAAACTAGCAGTGGAAGCAAGTGAACTTATAATTTGTAATTCCAGCTTGAACTGCACCAGTAAAAACTGGAAACCTTATGAACATGTACCATGTAATATCTTGGTATTCTTCCATTGTGAAAAAAATAGGCTGTTTTCGTTTTTGAGGAAGGAGCTTTGGGAATAAGTTAATGGTCTATATGTGCTGGCTACTTTGCCATTTTACTGGCTCTGCCATGTTAATGGTCTATCTGTGTCCATGGTTGTGTACTAACCACTTCTAGTATGATCATATTTCAGACATTGATGCAAGGTCCTTTTGTGTGGATTATAATTCAAGACTAGTTCATAGTAAAATCAAAATTTCCCGTTTTTAAATACATGACCTTCTAGACATGGGCACTTTTTAAGATGCAACTTTCATTGTTATTTACTCCCTCTGTTCCCAAATATAAGTCTTTGTAGAGATTTCACTATGGACCACATATGAATGTATGTAGGTGCATTTTAGAGTGTAGATTCACTCATTTTGCTCCGTATGTAGTCTACAGTGGAATATCTAGAAAGATTTATATTTAGGAACGGAGGAAGTAGTACGTAAAAATGTTAGTACTATTCTTTGAAGCATTTTTAATTTTTAATTTTTATTGAACAATCTTACGAGTTACGAGTGTTATTTTATAATCCATAGACGAAGTTAGAGAAGTTCAAGTCGGTGTCTGGAAGGGAGGTAGTTGTATACTTTAGGATCAGAGGATCAAAGTTGTGTGGTGTACTTCACTTAATTGAAGATTGTAGCAGCACTGTCCAGCTATTTGGTCCAGAGCGCCATAGTATTTTGTATGCTTTCCTTCCTCAAAAAATGCACTCCCTCTGTAAACTATGAACTGCAAAAACGGACGAGGATTTGGAGCACTCAGGTGCTCCGCATCCCTATACGAACAATTCATTCAAAAAATGCCGAGAAATTTGAAAAAAAAATCTGAGATTTTGGAATATCAAACGTGGGTTCCCGATCTACTCCTGTGTGAAATTTCATGAAAAAAATACCAGGAAACGTATTCGTGGCAAAAAAGACAAATTTTCCTATGTATAGAAAAAAAACTGTTTGGATAGATTTTTAATCGGACAATATTTCCTTCGCCACGGATACGTTTTTGGGATTTTTTTTTCACGAAATTTCACACAGGAGTAGATTGGGAACCCATGTTTGATATCCCCAAATGTCAGTTTTTTTATATTTTTTGGGTATTTTTTACAATTATAGCGGTGTAGAGCACCCAGGAGCTTCTGTGTATTTTCCTTGCAAAAACGTCTTATATTAGTGCGCAGAGAGGTCGAAAATGCATAGGAGGTCTCGGGTGCTACGCCCCCTATATTTAAAAATAATTTAGTAATTCAAAGAAAGTCAAAAAATCCCGAAACTTTTTATGAAATCAAACATGACCAGGTATTGCACTTGTATAAAAAGATTTAAATAGGAAATGACTTTTATTGTATCCTAGGTCAAAGATTTCCCAAAAAATGGTAGATACAAGTACTATTCATGCTATATTGTCGTCATAAATTTGTTTTTTTGCCCCGAAGTCAACGAGAATTATTCCTTGGCCAAACATTTTATATGAGTACAATACCTAGTCATATTTGGTTCAAAAACATATCCAAGGTTTTTATGGCTTTTTTTGAATTATTAAATTATTTTTAAATATAGGGGGTGGAGCACCGAGTGCTCCTAATCCGCTTCCGCACAAAGGTAGCATTTTGTATGCCTTACTTCTTATTAAAAAATATCAGAAATGTTAGTTGGCATACGTCAGCCAGGAGCCAGGTTCCAGCGAACGTTTTTTCTAATTTAGATACATCCATACCTGTGACAAGTAATTCGAAATGGAGGGAGTAGCTACGTAGATCTTGGCATGAATCTAACGCCATGTCAACTCTCTGGATGTGCTCGCTGTAGGTGATCTCCTAGCGAACCTCCCTTTTCATTTTCTCCCAAAAAAGCATAGGCTGGGGATCGCACCATCCTGGAGAGCTGCAGAGGGCACTGACCGGTTGGGCTAGTGTAAGTTTTGTGAATACTTTGGCGCTCAAACATCTTTTATCCATTTCGAGTTGTTTTTGTTTTTGTTTTGCATTTGAAAAAAAATCAACAAATCTTGAATTTTTACATTGTTTGAAAGAACAAAAAATAGAGGTGATTTTTTCTAAGCAATGTGCATTTTTTATTGTATGTAGCATGTCATTTCCCATGTTTTGAATGCCATTTTTTACTAAGAGCATGGCATTTTAATAATTAAAAGATGGCATTTTAATATTAACAGATGTCATTTTTATTATTAAAAGATGGCATATTTTATATTTAGGATATGGCATTTTTGTAAGAGATGACATTTTTTATTTAAGAGATGAAATTTTTATTATCAATAGATGGCATTTTTAGTTATTAAGAGATGACATTTTTAATTACTGAGAGATATCATTTTTATTATTAAGAGATGGAATTGTTTGTTTTTCAGATGGCATTTTTTGTTTATTAAGAGATGGCACTTTTATTATTAATAGATGGCATTTTTATTTATTAAGAGATGACATTGCTAATTATTAAGAGATGCAATTTTTTGTTTTTTAGATGGCATTTTTTGTTTATTAAGAGATGGCACTTTTATTATTAAGAGATGGCATTTTTGGTTTTTAGATGCCATTTTTTGTTTACTAAGAGATGACACTTTTTTATTATGTTTTCTTTCTTTCTTTCTTGTATTCACATGGCTCTTTTTTATTCATGTCCTTTTTATCCGAGGATGGCAGTTAAAAAAAATTTGTAGTTCATACTAAAAGAATCGATATAGTTGACTAGAGGGGGGAGGGGGTGAATAGGCAACTAACAATTTTTAGCTTTTCTTTATCAAATTAAACTTTGCATCAAAGTATGTTGTCTAGATGTGCAACTAGGTGAGCAACCTATATGATGCAACACATACAAGCACACAAGCAAGCAAGGAAAGTAACACAAGTAAGCTTGCAAAAGTAAAGGGACGAGAAGACCAAGAGTGGAGCCGGTGAAGACGATGATGTGTTACCGAAGTTCCTTCCTTTTGAAGGGAAGTACGTCTCCGTTGGAGCGGTGTGGAGGCACAATGATCCCCAAGAAGCCACTAGGGACACCGTATTCTCCTCACGCCCTCGCACAATGCAAGATGCCGTGATTCCACTATTGGTGCCCTTGAAGCCGGCGACCGAACCTTTACAAACAAGGTTGGGGCTCTCTCCACAACTTAATTGGAGGCTCCCAACGAAACCACAAAGCTTCACCACAATGGAATATGGCTCCAAGGTGACCTCAACCATCTAGGGTGCTCAAACACTCAAGAGTAACAAAATCCACACAAGAAAGTATGGGGGAAGCAAATATCCTTTGGTGGAAGTGTAGATCTAGGTCTCCTCCTTCAATCCCTAACAAATCAACAAGTTTGAGTGGCTAGAGAGAGATCGGGCAAGAGAGCTTGAAGTGCATTAATGGTGGAGTGAGAGAGGTCAAAGGTGAGAGTAGTAGGTGGGATAAGCTCCCTTATATAGCAAGTTAGCAACCCTAAATTCCAGCCGTTACTGCGTTTTTTGCACTACAGCGGTACAACCGGTCCTCGTCCCGGTACAACCGGGACTCACGGTGTATCTACAGAACCCTACCAAACGGTACAACCGGACCTGCAGGCGGTAGTACCGGCTAAGAAAATTAACCGGACTAACCGCCTAGCCACTGCACAACCACCGCATCAAAACAAGAGCTTGACCGGTACTTGGGCGGTGCCTGGCCGGAACAACCGCATGACCTTGAGCTCTTGGGCGGCTAAGTTCTGAGCGGAAGAACCACTCGGACCACCGGTGGTACCGGTCATCGAGGAACGACCGGACCAACCGGGCCACTACCGCCCAAGAACCGCATCAAAACATAAGCACGAGCGGTACTTGAGCGGTGCATGGCCGGAACCACCGCCCTAGCTTTTGCAGAGCATGGTGGCGGTACCACCGCCCGGAGGCAGCGGTACAACCGCTCGAGCAAAGCTGATGAGCGACAAGACCCAGCGGTACAACCGCTCCAGAGAGCGGTACAACCGCTGGGCAGAAACAGTGAGCAGGAATAGATAAGGGAAGAGATAAGGAAAACTCTCTCTCTCACACACACCTGAGAAAGACAAAGGAGGGGTGATGAAGGTGTACGTGAAAAGATTCCCCCAGTTCTTTCTAATGAGGATTCCCTCTTGATAGTATGGGTTCCCTACGACCAAAGAGATAAAAAGCATAGGGGACTCCGTCTTCGATCTTTTCCTACAAGAGAGAATAACTTTCCGATGTGGGCCTAAGCGTCAAGAACCTGAAACATTTAGCACAGGATTAGACCAACAAAGGGTTGTCATCATCATCCAAAACATAAAGTAGGGAAATGCCCTTTCAATCTCCCCCTTTTTGGTGGATGATGACAACAATATGATTTGCAAGAGAGAAGTCTATGAAATCTAGTCAGAACTCCCCCTAGATGTGTGCCCCAATAAGAACACGCTGTTAGAAAGCATGGGCACACTTTCAGGGCTAGACTCCCCCTAAATTTTATAGACTCACCACTCTAAGCACATAATATGAGAGAAAACATAACGGATAGATAGCAATAATAACAATAATAATAACCGACGAACTGATAGCAATAAAAAGAGTAGCATAAGTCCCACACACAGCAAGAAACCACGAACAGAGTTCAACACTAAAAGAGAAACACAAGGAAACGAGAAACCCAACCCATGCAAATCCCGAGACCTATAGAACCCTCTCTTCATGTTAATGGTAATGAGCATACGGTACACTTTCCGAGGAAACAACCTCAAGTTCACAGTATCAATTCTATTGGAAAAATTCCATCGATTATTTTTGGAGGTTTTGAATTTCCTCTTCCTAGTGTCAAGAAGAAATATGATATTCTTATTGTTGGGGATGTGCATATCCCCGTTGAGGTAACCTAGTGTTATTCGAAAATTCTCCGGTTCCATGTTATTCGGAATGAGTTGTTAACAAGACTTGATCAACCTTGTTAATGGATTCCTTTTGATGATCATGAGATGGATGAAGTTAGAAAACGCAACTCTCTGTACCCTCCTTTTACTTTCTGTTATTTAGTTTGAATAAAGTAAAAATAGTATTTTCTGTCTGTTATCTGAATTATACGTGCAATATAAAAATACCCCAAAAATAAAAGTTCTCCAAATGCCCTGAAATTTAAATATGATTTTTTCTAAAATATTTGAGAATATTTGGCACTGAGAACACAACAGGGGGGCATCCACCTAGCCACGAGGGTGGAGGGCGCGCCCTACCCCCCTGGGCGCACCCCCCTACCTCGTGGGCCCACGGTGGCCCTCCTCCACTTATTCCTGCAGCCACACACTCCTTCTTCCTCCCACAAACACCATTATCCAGCTCAAGCAGGAGTTCTAGCTCATTTTGCTGCGATTTTCGATCTCCTTGCTCAAAGCACCTCTCACAAAACTGCTTTGTGGGATTGTTCCTTGGTATGTGACTCCTCCATTGGTCCAATTAGTTTTTGTTCTAGTGCTTTATTCATTACAAATTTGTGCTGCCTAGGTGGCCCTGTTCTTGAGCTTGCATGTCAAATTTATATGGTTCCAAGTAGTTCTAATGCATGATATAGGCTCTAGGCACTTGTAGGAGTAGTTGCTATCAATTTTGTTGAGTTTGGTTCACTTTTATTTTGAAGTTACTAAAAATTTCAGAAATTTTTCAGAGGAAGAAATATGTTTAGGAAAATGTACCAAGGTGGTTCTTCAAGGAAACAAGGACCCAGGCTTGCAATGCGTGATGTTGATGATGAGCCACCAAGGGACGCTCCAGTGCGGTCTTGTGAATGGCCTTCAGAGGACTTCATGGATCGAGCAGGAATTAAGGAAGAATTTAACGCATATTTGCGTAACGCTGATCTTGTGAGCTTTGAGGCAGAAAAATGTCGTCAGTACCACGATCTCACTAGTTCCTTTGTGAGGAGGTTTTAATTTTCATCTTCACGTAATTCTTAAATTGTCCTGTTTGATCTTTATGAAAATTCTTATACTATGGACTTAGAGGACTTTACCACTGCTTGCAAACTTCCACAATGGGGTAGTGCTAGTGAACCTCGCAAATCTGAATTTAGAGATTTTCTTGCTAGTATAACTGTGGGGGAATCTAGAGATATAGCACAAGCTACCATAGGGAGCATTCATTTTCCTGCTATACATTATTTTGCTCTATTCATAGGTAGATGCATTAATGGTAAAGATGAAGCATGTCACATGTGTGTCCCTGACCTCAGTATTCTTAGGAATGCTGTGTTAGAAGATAAATCTTATAATTTGGGAGCCATTGTTGCACGTAGGTTGCATCTTAATAGATTTAATGGAGATTTCTTTGGTGGAATTTATGCAATCCGCATAGCTAATTTTCTTGGTATAACCATACGTGAGGATGATATTGAGTTGCCTCCTACTTATTTGGATTATGAGGCTATGGTTCATCATCAGTTTGTTGAGAGGAACGATCAGTTCCTCCAGTACCGACTAATCTTTGACACATGACGCACCTATCACGCCGCTCTCCTTGCTTCTACTTTCTTTGATTTTCAGGCAAAGGGGAGGTATTTTATAACCAGAGAGGAGGCGGAAGAGTATAAGAGGAGGGTTGAGATAGCTCGCCTCCAAGCTGCAGCCCACGATGCAATGACTGCTGCATCTCAGTACGACCCCAACTACAACTTTGGATATCCGCCAGGCCATCCGTGGCATTAGACCAACTTAGGCCAAAAGCCTAAGCTTGGGGGAGTGCGTATTTCCCACCGACATTACATTCAGGTTCACACACTCATTGCTAGTTGTCGGTGCTCATACTTTTTCATTGTATCATCCATACTAGTTTATTTCCTTTTTATGCTTTCTTCTTGTGTGTTTAATAAACCTTAAGAAAAACCAAAAAAATAGGTGTAGCTTTTAGCTAGTTTTAATTTCCATGCCTGTAGTAGTAATTAAAAAAGAAAAACCCAAAAGATTTCTTGTTCTTCTTTTGCTTGGTGGGAGCTTTCCCATGTAAATATTTTTATTTTTCTTCTTTTCTTTGGAGGTCGATAGGAGAAGACCATGATTTAATTGTTAAAGTGGCTCTTATATGCATTATTGTTGATCTGGCAAAAGAGCCCATATTGCCTTGTCTTCTCCTGTTTATTGAATGCTCACAGATTCCAGCTTAGTCCAATGCACGTGCACTATTATTATTATTCACATCATTCGGTCGTGCAAGTGAAAGGCAATTATGACGATATATGATGGACTTATTGAGATGAGAAAAGCTGGTATGAACTCGACCTCTCTTGTTTTTGTAAATATGATTAGTCCATCGTTCCTGATTTAGCATATTATGAATAAACATGTTTGCGATGACAATTAGAGATCATAGTTTCTTATGTCATGCTTAATTAGCTAGGAGCTTATAATGGTTTACCTTGCGTGCCAACATGCTATTAAAATGGTCGTGATGTGGTATGATAGGGTGGTATCCTCTTTTGAACAATTCGAGTGGCTTGACTTGGCACATGTTCATGCATGTAGTTGAAACAAAATCAACATAGCCTCTACGATATTTATGTTCATGGTGTATTATATCCTACTCATGCTTGCATTCGGTGTTGATTAATTTTAATGCATGTTCATGACTGTTGTCGCTCTCTAGCTGGTCGCTTCCCAGTCTTTTTCTAGCCTTCACCTGTACTAAGCGGGAATACTGCTTGTGCATCCAATTCCATAAACCCCAAAGTTATGCCATAAGAGTCCACTATACCTTCCTATATGCGGTAGCTACCTGCCGTTCCAAGTAAATTTGTATGTGCCAAACTCTAAACCTTCAAATAAACATTCTATTTTGTATGCTTGAATAGCTCATGTATCAACTAGGGCTGTCCGTATCTTCCATGTTAGGCGGGTTATTCTCAAGAGGAGTGGACTCCACTCCTCACTCACGAGAAAATGGCTGGTCACCGGGATGCCCAGTCCCATGCTTTATGCAAATCAAATCAAAATAATTGCAAACAAAACTCCCCCTTGGGCTCTTGTTAGTTGGAGGCACTCGTTGTTTCGAGCAAGCCATGGATTGATGCTTGTTGGTGGAGGGGGAGTATAAACTTTACCATTCTGTTTGGGAACCGCCTATAATGTGTGTAGCATGGAAGATATCGCCATCTCTTGGTTGTTATGTTGACAATGAAAGTATACTGCTCAAAATATTATTCATCTCTATTTCAAAATCGTGCTCTGGCACCTCTACAAATCCCTGCCTCCCTCTGCGAAGGGCCTATCTATTTACTTTTATGTTTTGTCATCACCCTCTTATTAAAAAGCACCAGTTGGAGAGCACCGCTGTCATTTGCATTCATTACTGTTAGTTTACATTGAGTATGACTTGACTGGATCTCTTTTACCATGAATTACAATGTCTAGTCAGTCCTTGATCTTTAAAGGTGCTCTGCATTTATGTTTTGCGGTCTCGGAAAGGGCTAGCGAGATACCATCTTGTTATATCATATTATGATTGTTTTGAGAAAGTGTTGTCATCCGAGATTTATTATTATTGCTCGCTAGTTGATTATGCCATTGACATGAGTAAACATGATACCTAAGCGTTATGGTGAATATGGTTAGTTCATAATATTTGCTGAAAACTTGAATGCTGGCTTTACATATCTACAACAACAAGAGCAAACAGAGTTTGTAAAAGTTTTTCTTTATCCCTTTTAGTTTGTCAACTGAATTGCTTAAGGACAAGCAAAGGTTTAAGCTTCGGGGAGTTGATACGTCTCCGTCGTATCTACTTTTCCAAAAACCTTGTCTTGGACTCTAACTTGCATGATTTGAATGGAATTAACCCGGACTGACGTTGTTTTCAGAAGAATTGCCATGGTGTTATTTATGTGCAGAAACTAAAGTTCTCGGAATGACCTAAAACTTCACGGAGATTATTTTTGGAAATAATAAAAAATACTGGCAAAAGATCAAGACCAGGGGCCCACACCCTAGCCACGAGGGTGGGGGCGCGCCTGCCCCCCTGGGCGCACCCCCTACCTTGTGGGCCCCCTGGAGCTCCTCCGACCTCAAATCCAACTCTATATATTCGTGTTCGGAGAGAAAAAAATAAAGGAAAAAGATTCATTGCGTTTTACGATATGGAGCCGCCGCCAAGCCCTAAACTCTCTCGGGAGGGCTGATCTGGAGTCCGTTCGGGGCTCCGGAGAGGGGAATTCGTCGTCATCGTCATCATCAACCATCCTCCATCACCAATTTCATGATGCTCACCGCTGTGCGTGAGTATTTCCCTCATAGGCTTGCTGGACGGTGATGGGTTGGATGAGATTTATCATGTAATCGAGTTAGTTTTGTTAGGGTTTGATCCCTAGTATCCACTATGTTCTGAGATTGATGTTGCTATGACTTTGCTATGCTTAATGCTTGTCACTAGGGCCCAAGTGCCATGATTTCAGATCTGAACCTATTATGTTTTCATCAATATATGAGAGTTCTTGATCCTATCTTGCAAGTCTATAGTCACCTACTATGTGTTATGATCCGGCAACCCCGAAGTGACAATAATCGGGACCACTTCCAGTGATGACCGTAGTTTGAGGAGTTCATGTATTCACTATGTGTTAATGCTTTGGTCCAGTAATCTATTAAAAGGATGCCTTAATATCCCTTAGTTTCCGTTAGGACCCCGCTGCCACGGGAGGGTAGGACAAAAGATGTCATGCAAGTTCTTTTCCAAAAGCATGTATGACTATTCGGAATACATGCCTACATTACATTGATGAATTGGAGCTAGTTATGTGTCACCCTAGGTTATGACTGTTACATGATGAACCACATCCGGCATAATTCTCTATCACCGATCCATTGCCTACAAGCTTTTCATATATTGTTCTTCACTTTTTTACTTTGCCGTTGCTATTGTTACAATCACTACAAAATACCAAAAACATTACTTTTGCTATCGTTACCTTTTGCTACCATTACCACTACTATCATATTACTTTGATACTAAATACCCTGCTGCAGATATTAAGTTTCCAGGTGTGGTTGAATTAACAACTCAGCTACTAATACTTGAGAATATTCTTTGGCTCCCCTTGTGTCGAATCAAAAAATTTGGGTTGAATACTCTACCCTCGAAAACTGTTGCGATCCCCTATACTTGTGGGTTATCACGGGGCACCATACATAATGTGATAAACACACTATACATATGAGACATGGTTTAGTTTGTGAAGATCTAGCTAGAGCTTGAAATGTACTTTGATTTGAAATCAACATAAAGTGGATTCAAAAAATCGAGTTCGAGTTCATATAGTGCACATAGTTCATATGTAACTCGAGACTAATCATGTGGTGTGCTGTGAAGATAATACACAAACGATGGTTTAACTTGACAATAATGACGATTGTAGATCTTATTAAAACACAGAAACGAATTCAAATGCTTTGACTTCACAACAATCATTATTGTAGATCTTATTCAAATAGATAAACAAATTCAAATTTAGTTCATATTGAAGCGGTAGTATATACATTTGGAATGCACTAAAACATTCATTTGAGTACTAGGTTGCATGCATTATACACGTAGCAAAATATTTTAATTGAACATAACATGAATTCAAAGTTTTGAATGGCATTTGTAGTGCGAATTGATTTGGTACAGTACACGTTAGGCTTGTCCGGAAATTTCAACCCGTGCCTTGTTAGCCCGAAATATTTAAGATATATCTTTGTCTCGTTGCGCTCCGACAACTCCCTCCATCTCAACCCGCGCCTTGCTATTCCAAAATTACAACACGCGCGAAAACTCCCACCTCCTGTGAAATCCCGACACATGAAATGCCCGTGATACCCTGAACCGAAAGAACCGCCTCAAATCGGTGGGGGTACTTTCGTAACTTACCCCACATTTAGGACAAGCGCGTCCCTAAGCCATGGTTCCCCCACTCCCATCCCATCCGCCCACCCATTCGTACACTGAGGCCAGCAAAACCCGCGAAGCCCCACACCCTCCTCCGTCTGCCACCCAGCCGGAGCCTCTTCCCCGACGACGTCGTCCAAAGCAACACCTCGATGTCCCTCATCCACCGTACCGGATGAGGATCCGTCATCGACATGGTCGTCCCGCCGGTTCAGCCACCCCGTCCTCCACCTCCAAGGAGTTGTGATGTCTACTACACAACCTTCTTCTTGTAGACGTTGTTGGGCCTCCAAGTGCAGAGGTTTGTAGGACAGTAGCAAATTTCCCTCAAGTGGATGACCTAAGGTTTATCAATCTGTAGGAGGCGTAGTATGAAGATGGTCTGTCTCAAGCAACCCTGCAACCAAATAACAAAGAGTCTCTTGTGTCCCCAACACACCCAATACAATGGTAATTTGTATAGGTGCACTAGTTCGGCGAAGAGATGGTGATACAAGTGCAATATGGATAGTAGATAATGGTTTTTGTAATCTGAAAATATAAAAACAGCAAGGTAACTAATGATAAAAGTGAGCGTAAATGGTATTGCAGTGCGTTGAAACAAGGCCTAGGGTTCATACTTTCACTAGTGCAAGTTCTCTCAACAATAATAACATAATTGGATCACATAACTATCCCTCAACATGCAACAAAGAGTCACTCCAAAGTCACTAATAGCGGAGAACAAACAAAGAGATTATGGTAGGGTATGAAACCACCTCAAAATTATTCTTTCCAATCAATCCGTTGGGCTATTCCTATAAGTGTCACAAACAACCATAGAGTTCGTACTTGAATAACACCTTAAGACACAAATCAACCAAAACCCCAATGTCACCTAGATACTCCAATGTCACCTCAAGTATCCGTGGGTATGATTATACGATATGCATCACACAATCTCAGATTCATCTATTCAACCAACACATAGAACCTCAAAGAGTGCCCCAAAGTTTCTACCAGAGAGTCAAGACGAAAACATGTGCCAACCCCTATGCATAGGTTCATGGGCGGAACCCGCAAGTTGATCACTAAAACATACATCAAATAGATCAATAGAATACCCCATTGTCACCACAGGTATCCCACGCAAGACATACATCAAGTGTTCTCAAATCCTTAAAGACTCAATCCGATAAGATAACTTCACAGGGAAAACTCAATCCATTACAAGAGAGTAGAGGGGAGGATAAACATCATAGGATCCAAATATAATAGCAAAGCTCACGATACATCAAGATCGTAACACCTCAAGAACACGAGAGAGAGAGAGAGAGATCAAACACATAGCTACTGGTGCATACCCTCAGCCCCGAGGGAGAGGTACTCCCTCCTCGTCATGGAGAGTACCGGGATGATGAAGATGGCCACCGGAGAGGGATTCCCCCTCCGGCAGGGTGCCGGAACGGGTCTAGATTGGTTTTCGGTGGCTACAGAGGCTTCTGGCGGCGGAACTCCCGATCTATTGTGCTCCCCGATCGTTTTAGGGTATATATATATGCGGAAGAAATACATCAGGGGAGCCACGAGGGGCCCACGAGGGTGGAGGGCGCGCCCCCTGCCTCGTGGCTTCCTCATTGATCCCCTGACGTGCACTCCAAGTCTCCTGTATTGCTTTCTTTCCAAAAATAACTTTTCCGAAGGTTTCATTCCGTTTGGACTCCATTTGCTATTCCTTTTCTGCGAAACACTGAAACAAGGGAAAACAGAAACTGACACTGGGCTCTGGGTTAATAGGTTAGTCCCAAAAATCATTTAAAATAGCATCTAAATGCATATAAAACATCCAAGGTTGATAATATAATAGCATGGAACAATCAAAAATTATAGATACGTTGGAGACGTATCAGCATCCCCAAGCTTAATTCCTGCTCGTCCTCGAGTAGGTAAATGATAAAAACAGAATTTTTGATGTGGAATGCTACCTATCATATTCATCATGTATTTCTCTTTATTGTAGCAAGAATATTCAGATCCATAAGATTCAAGACAAAAGTTTAATATTGACATAAAAATAATAATACTTCAAGCATACTAACTAAGCAATCATGTCTTCTCAAAATAACATGGCCAAAGAAAGTTCAACCCTACAACATTGTCAGTGTTCTGGGAACGGGGGTCCTCAAACTTGCCTGCCTGTGGCCTGCGGCGTGGCCCAAAAGGGGGCCCAGCACGGCCCATCTTCATCAGCACAGACCCAAGACCCTCGCGAGGGGCCAAGCCTCACGGGGCGGACGACGCGGAGCTTCCTCAGGCACGGCCTCATCAGGCTGGCTCGCGAGGAGGCGGAGAGATCAAGGCGGGGTACCTCACGAGGTGCCCGTGACGCAAGCCATGACGACCAAAGGCGCCAGGCGGGTGCCAGCCCGCGTAGCGTCCTCCTTTCCTCTTTGGTGCAAAGGGAGAAAGCGCAGCCACGGAGTACCGAGGCATCAGGCAAAGGTTGCCATTTCGGTGCAACAAGACCAGGAGGACTGCAAGACGGAGGTCATTGTGGAGCCCAAGATGGCGTCACCACCAGAGCTTTGTGCAGGCGAAGACTACTTTTGTCAGGATAGCTAGTACTAGTTGTCCCCCTTCAAATTAGCCCGCCATTGTTGGCTCCCTTCCCGCTCGATATTTGGGAAGAGGACCAGGGCCACTATAAATAGGACCAGCCACCCACAGAACAAGGGGGGGAAGAGAGAGAGAAGGGTGACTGAACTCCTCCCAGCAGTTCATCGCCCCAGCCAAGAGCAGACCCTCGCGAGGCTGTTCTTCCTTGTATTGTTCATCATCATCAGCCCAAGAGGCAATCCACCACACCACACACTGGAGTAGGGTATTACACCACAACGGTGGCCCGAACCAGTATAAACCCTGTGTCATTCGTGTTTTCCTTTCCATTGCTTAGATCTTAGCGAGTGGAGGGGTGCAGGTAGGTAGGAGGCGAAATCTCCGCGCGCACCCCAGTGTTCGAACCTCAAGGGTCTGCCGGAACCCGAAATCCGTCATTTGGCGCGCCAGGTAGGGGTGCACCGGAGTTTTCTCTTCCGCCACCGTCACGGCCTGCCTCGCGATGAGTTGCGCGTTGCCCACTCCGGCCGCCGGCGCCAGCACGGGGGCCAGGGGGCTCCGAGCCCTGGCCCCAGCCCTGCAACGGGTACGGTGGCCGGACAAGTTCAAGCCAACGACGCCGCCGCGCTACGGCGGCGTGACAGATCCGCTGGCCTTCTTGCCGGCGAGCGAGGAGGCCCCCCTCAAAGCTGGAGGTGATGATAGGGTCATGGCCAACTGGCTCCCCATGGCCCTCACCGGCGCTCCGCGCCCGTGGCTGCTCCACCTGCCGGCAACCTCCGTGGCCTCTTGGGAAGAGCCCCGCAGCCTCTTCCCCGCCCATCGTGCTACACCAACACCCCCGGTCGTCGCGGCCCTCCTGGGCGGCTCGCAGGCGCCGCCTACAAGTAACCACGTCAAGCCGTTCATCCGCCGGGTCAGCGCCGCTTCCACGCGGCAGGGGGCTCTCCCGGACCAGGCGGCGTCCAAGGCCGGCCTGACCTTCAGCTCGTAGGACCACCCCTCCAACTCGGCCTGCTCGGGTGCGCTCCCCATGCTATGCACCCCCACCATCTGCCAGGTGGCCGTCACCAGAACTCTCATCGATGGCGGTGCGGGCCTCAGCGTGCTCTCGGTCGAGGCCTTCAACCTCCTCTGCATACCCTTGGAACGGCTGCAACCCAGCCGGCCCTTCTCAGGCCTTGGGGGCGGATTATCCAGCTCCATGGGACAGATCCGGCTCCTAGTAACCTTCGGCACCTACAACAACTTCCGCACGGAGCTGGTCGACTTCGACATCGCCCCCATCGGCCTCCCCTACAACGCCATCCTCAGCTACCCAGCGCTGGCCCAGTTCATGGCCGCGACGCACCCGGCGTACAACCTCATGAAGATGCCCGGGAGCAGCGGTGTCCTCACCGTGCACGGGGACACCGGAGACGCGCTGCGGGTACTCAAGCTCTCCTTCAAGACGGCGGCGTCGGCACAGCCCGCCGGCTTGGAGACCCCCGACCCAAGGGGGCTGCACCTGCCAAGAAGAAATAGTTGTTCACCCAAGACAAGGCAGAAACCAAGCAGATACCCGTCGATGAGGACGGTGTCGGATTTCGGGTTCCGGCAGACCCTTGAGGTTCGAACACTGGGGTGCGCGCGGAGATTTCGCCTCCTACCTACCTACACCCCTCCGCCTTGCTAGGATCTGAACTAAGGAAAGAACAACGCAAGAGACACAAGGTTTATACTGGTTCGGGCCACCGTTGTGGTGTAATACCCTACTCCAGTGTGTGGTGTGGTGGATTGCCTCTTGGGCTGATGATGATGAACAATACAAGGAAGAACAGCCTCGCGAGGGTCCGCTCTTGGCTGGGGCAATGAACTACTGGGAGGAGCTCAGTCACCCTTCTCTCTCTCTCTCTTTCTGATCTTCTCTATCCTTCGATCCCTCTCTTTTTTGTCTCTCTCTGCCCTGTGGGTGGCTGGTCCTATTTATAGAGGCCCTGGTCCCCTTCCCAAATATCGAGCGGGAAGGGAGCCAACAATGGCAGGCTAATTTGAAGGGGGACAACTAGTATCAACTATCCTGACAAAAGTAGTCTTCGCCTGCGCAAAGCTCTGGTGATGACGCCGTCTTGGGCTCCACGGTGACCTCCGTCTCGTAGTCCTCCTGGTCTTGGTCTCGTTGCACCGAAATGGCAACCTTTGCCTGATGCCTCAGTACTCCGCGGTTGCGCTTGCCCCTTTGCACCAAAGAGGAAGGGAGGACGCTGCACGGGCTGGCACCCGCCTGGCGCCCCCGGTCGTCATGGCTTGCGTCACGGGCACCTCGTGAGGTACCCCGCCTTGATCTCTCTGCCTCCTCGTGAGCCAGCCTGACGAGGCCGCGCCTGAGGAAGCTCCGCGTCGTCCGCCCCGCGAGGCTTGGCCCCTCGCGAGGGTCTTGGGTTTGTGTTGGTGAAGATGGGCCGCGCTGGGCCCCCCTTTGAGCCATGCCGCAGGCCGCAGGCAGGCAAGTCTGGGGACCCCCATTCCCAGAATGCCGACAGTAGCCCCGGGCCCAAGGCGCGCCCAGACTTGGCCGTGTAGGGAGGCGGAAGGGCAAGAGCGAAGCATCGCGGGCCCTAACAGCCTGCGGCCTTGGGCGCCGCGTGGCGGTTGGTCGGTCGTGGGCGTCTCCACTTTCCCATGGCGCCTCGGCAACTGCACGGATTGGACAAGTCCCTGCATGCAAAAGTGGGTCATGATTACCTGCAATCGTGGAGGTCGGCAGTTGGCCTTCGCCGGCCATAAGTACGGAACAGCGCGCGCCCTTCCAGTCCATCTCTCCTTGCTTCTCCTTCTTCCCGATCCTTGCTCCGTCTTCCTGCGATGGCTCCGATCCGCCGGTTCTCGACGGCAGAGAAGGGAAAAGCTCCCCGAGAGGAGCCAGACCCACTCCCGCCGAAGAAACGGCTCGTCCCCCGTGGCCCGGACAAAGGGGCCCTTCAGGTGGTGTCGAGGCCTTGGTGGGAGCGGGTGCCGCCGGGGTTCCCGCTGCCATTGTACGCCCACGTCGAGGGCCCCGAAGGAGCTGATGCTGCCCGCCATGGGCGGCGCCGCCATAGGCGCCGTCGGATCACGAAGGTGTGGGTCATCCCCCCTGGGGTCCACACTGAGGGCTCCTCCCAAGAGTTCGTGCTCCACGTCGCCATTCCTCTTCAGTCTTGGATCCGCCTTCCTCCCTTCTTCGCCTCCATCATCCCGCAGGGGGAGCCCCTGGAGCTTTGGCTGCAGCACGCCGACTGCAGCACGCTCGCAACCGAGGCAGTGGTCGCAGTCGTTGCCCCGGGCGAGGTCTTCATGACTCGGGGCTGGAGAGAGATCGCCCGGGTTTGCAGGGTAAGGGGCGTCTTCGCGGCCCACTTGGATTACGACGGTGCTTCGGTGATGCTCTTCAAGGTCTTCGACGCGAGCGGGCTTCGGCTGGAGTGCTGCCCCGGGGAAGGTGGCCAGGACCCTGCCACGACGAGGACTGGGCCCGCCAACCGCTCCCTTGGCGGCTCCTCAGGCGGTGGAGGCGTCGGAGGCTCCAGCGACTCCGGCGAGCTCTTCGCGACTCCGGAGATGAGCGACGACAGCTACGAGCCCCCGAGCGGGCGCCGCTCCTGGAGCAGGGCGGGCTCGTCAGGCCGCCACCGACTCTGATCTGGATGGGGTTGGCGTCGGTGCTTGATGGCCCATTGTTGATGATGGCATCTTTTGCAGGGTCGCGCGTAGTTTGTGTCCCTTTAGGATCTGTTCCCTGCAAGGAATCAAAAACACGCCCCGTGGGGGCTTGTAAGGTGCCTGTGATCCTGTTTGTTAATATAACCCTTGTCGTAGAATTGCACGGGTTGCTCATTCCGTCTTAGCTCAGTCCTCCCTTTCGAACCTCACGAGGGCTTGGTGCTCTGCGCCGACAGGTCCCAGTCCCAAGGCGGCTTCAGCCGTCGCTGGTATGCCAGGTCGTGATGCCGTGGTCAAGGCCAGAGGGTGAGGGCTGGAGAGCCAGTAGGAGCCCTGAGTCGCGATGCTCAGGCACCCCCCCTTTAACGTGCAAGTGGTTCGCGCGGACGAGAGCGAAGGAGACACCGTAAGGGCCTCGCCTGACGCAGCTCCTTCGGGAGGTCCTGTAGGTCCATCATAAAAAAAACAAGGGGTTGCCATGACAATTGACAGTCAGCCGTTGGTTGCTTCCGGGGGGTAGTGAGGCACTAAAGGCTTGACAAGGTGACGGGTGACGCTATGCGGGGCTGCCGCGGCCAGAGCTCAGCCATTCAGGTTTGTCGGTGTTGCAGGGATGGACCCATGCGCAAGCATCGTGCCGTTTGGGAGCAGCTCCGTTAGTTGGCATCAGCTGAGCAGGCAACTGGGTAAAACACATTAGCCGCGAAGGAGTGGCTTCGTTCAAATAGATGCTGGGAACGCGGACATCACTGGGTCAGGCCCGAGCGACTTGGGGATCATGCAGCCCGAGGGGTGCCCCCAACAAGGTAAGCTAACAACATGGAATAAAAAAGGGATACACGCCGCAGTGACGGACCCACGCGGTCTGGGAATAATGCAGCCCTGGGGGGGGGGGCGCTCCCATCTAGAAATAAAACCCGAAAGATGTCACCTGATGATGTTGAGGACGAAGGAGCGTTGGTGTAGCAGACTCGCCGGGCTGCAGAAGCCGATCCTCACGAGCCCCCAGGCCCAGGGGCCTCGCGAGGTTCCGGATGCGCTGGCGGCTCCTCACGGGCCATCTCCATCCCTGCCAGGGCTGTGGAATGCCCTGCCTCTCGTGCCTCCGTGGTGCCCCTCATGAGGCGCTGGTACATGTCAGCCGTGTTCGGCATGCCGTAAGGCATGCGAACGTAGCTGTGGGGTGGGCCTCCGCAGCGCCCCACTCGCGAGGGCCAGAGGCGCTCCAGAGAGGCGACTCAGTTGAGCCCTGGTATGTCGATGCAGACGCGCAGTCCACCATCCTCGCCTGGATGGGGAGCCACTGCTGGTAGGCGGCGACCGCCTTCCATGACTCTTGACTCCTGTAGCTCCTGAATGGCCTTGCTGACGAACTCCTGAGGGTCTGGTTCTCCTTGCCTTGCTCCTTCTTGACAGAAACGTGCCTCGAATCATGCCTCCATGTGGTGCCCAAGCGCCTCCCTCGTGACCCTAGCTAGGTTGGTGGCCCTCCAGGGGAGAGCCCCCGAGCCCTGCTTGAGGAGGGCGCCGAGCGCGCTTTCCTATGCGATGGAAGGAGGTTCCCCCTGGGCAGGCGCGGGCCTAGAGGGGCCTGCCTCCTGAGGGGTCGGGCCAGACGATGTCTTCTTCTTCTTAGGGGCGGTCTTGGGAGGCCTCCTGCTTCCACGATCCGGGTCTTCCAGTGACGCGGCTTGAAAGGCTCGTTCCAGGGAACACACCACGTCCTTCTCTTCACAGGGCACCGTGATGACTCCGCCGCTTCCTGGCATCTTGAGGACGTTGTAGCCGTGGTGAGTTACGGCCATGAACTTGGCCAGCCCTGGGTACTCGAGGATGGCGTTGTACGGCAGGCGAATGTGAGCGACGTCGAAGTCGATGAGCTCGGTGCGGTAGTTGTCGCGTGCCCCGAAGGTGACAGGGAGGTGGACCTTCCCAATCAGGACCGTGGAGCCGTCGGTGATATCGGAGAAAGGCTTGGTTGGCTGAAGCTGGTTGTAGGGCACTTGGAGGTTGTTGAATGTTTCCACGGACAGGACGTTGAGCCCTGCCCCGCCATCGATGAGGGTCTTGGTGACTACCACATTGCTGATGATTGGGGAACAAAGCATCGGGAGAACTCCGGCTGTAGCCGCACACTTGAGCTGATTTGCTGAGCTGAACGTGATGGCGCACGCCGACCACCTGAGAGGGCGCGTGGCTTCAAGCTTGGGGAGGACTGCGTTCACTTCGCGGGCGAACTGCTTGAAGATGCGCTGAGAGGCTGGGGCTTGGGCCCCGCCCAGGATGCAGGCGATCGCGCGCGGCTCCTGGAAGCCCCCAGCCCCCTTGTCCTGGTGGCGGTCCTCGTTCCTCCTTGGCTGCGGCGGCAGCGGTGGGAGGCCTGCGTTGCCTTGCGGGCGATCCTCGCGAGGCTGATCCCTCCAGTCTCCCTCGCGAGGCTGATCTCTCCAGCCTCCCTTGCAAGGCGGGTCTTGCCAGCGATCCTCGCGAGGTTGATCGCGCCACCCTTGGCGCGGGCCACGGTCTTCCCAGCGTCCTGCATTCCTTCCTCCTCCTCGGCCGTAGCCCCGGTCGCTGCGGTCAGGGCGACGGCTGATCCTTCCTTCTCGCACGGCTCGGAGCTCTTGACATTCGTTGGTGTTGTGGGTGTGGAGGTCATGGTACACACAGTACCGACTGCCCATGGGAGGTTCGGGCTGATCTCTGCCCCGCTTGGTGTCTGGTTCTGCCGCGAGCACAGCAGCCCCCTTGCGCTTCACATCCTTGGCATTGGGCTTCTTCTCTTCTGGGTCTGCGGCAGGCAGCTCGAGGAGGGAGAGACGCCCTTCCTCGGCCCTGGCGCACTTGGTTGCCAGGTTGAACAGTTCCAAGGAAGTGCACAGGTCTTCATGCATCGCCAGCTCCTCCTTCATATTGATGTCGCGCTCGCCGTCGGAGAAGGCCGAGATGATGGCCTCCTCAGTCACCATGGGAATCTTGAGGCGCGCGCTGTTGAAGCGCTAGATGTACTTCTGCAGGGTCTCCCCGGGCTGTTGCTTGATGAGGCGCATGTCGCTCATGGCGGGTGGCCGGTCGCGAGTGCCTTGGAAGTTGGCGATGAAGCGGGTGCGCATCTCGTCCCAGGAGGAGATTGTGCCTGGAGCCAGGTTCAGGAGCCAGGTCCGGGCCCCGTCCTTGAGTGCCATGGGGAACCAGTTCGCCATGACCTTCTCGTCTTCGTTGGCAGCTTCGATGCCCAGCTCGTAGAGCTGGAGGAACTCCGCAGGGTCAGCCGTGCCGTCGCAGCGAGGAGGCAAGTCTGGCTTGAACTTGCCGGGCCACGCGACGTTGCGTAGCTCGGCGGTGAAGGCGCGGCAGCCTGCTGTAGCCACGGGAGGCCTTGGATGACGGGGAACTTGGTCTTGCATGTCCCCACACGCTGCAGCTGGAAGCAGCGCGGGGTCTTGACGCGCGGGAGCAGGAGCATGGTCGTAACGTGCTGGAGCAGGGAGCGCCCGGGCAGCTTCTTGCGGGCGAGGGACTTCTTGACAGCTCTGCTCTTGCTGCGCTGGCGCCTGATGGAGCGGGTTCCGCCATGGGGCCACGCGCCTTGGAGCCATGGCGCCTTCCTGAGGAGGAGGCGGCCGGGGCGCCGCCGGAGCTTCATTGCCCGCGCGGGGCGGGGTGCGGTGCAGCGGGACGGACGGCGCAGGAGAGCCCCCTGCGGCGCGGACGAGCTCGACGACGCGGTCGAGCCATTCTTTGTAGACGTTGTCGACGGGACGGTAGCGCAGGAGCTCGTTCGCCGCGATGAGTGCAGCCCGAGCCTCCATGGGCGCGCGGAGCGCGCGGGACGAAGAACCAGCTGGGGTGAGCGAGGGAGTCGCGGTGCGGCCGTCTTGCCGCACGGACGGATGCTGGGACGATGCTTGCTGCTCGTCCCCCGCCGGGCCGGTGGCGGCGTTGACGGCAGGTGATGGGGAACGGTGAGGTCGCCCGCCGACAGGGGCCGTCTGGGCGACGCGGGAAGCGAGCGCGGCCTGACGCTCGGCGCGGGCCCAACGAGCGTCAGACATGGGCGTGATGGTCGGAGGAGAACGGGGTGGTGGAAGACGAGTCCCGGCGCACCCCTACCTGGCACGCCAAATGTCGGATTTCGGGTTTCGGCAGACCCTTGAGGTTCGAACACTGGGGTGCGCGCGGAGATTTCGCCTCCTACCTACCTGCACCCCTCCACTCGCTAAGATCTAAGCAATGGAAAGGAAAACAAGAGACACAGGGTTTATACTGGTTCGGGCCACCGTTGTGGTGTAATACCCTACTCCAGTGTGTGGTGTGGTGGATTGCCTCTTGGGATGATGATGATGAACAATACAAGGAAGAACAGCCTCGCGAGGGTCTGCTCTTGGCTGGGGCGATGAACTGCTGGGAGGAGCTCAGTCACCCTTCTCTCTCTCTCTCTTTCTGATCTTCTCTATCCTTCGATCCCTCTCTTTTTTGTCTCTCTCTGCCCTGTGGGTGGCCGGTCCTATTTATAGAGGCCCTGGTCCTCTTCCCAAATATCGAGCGGGAAGGGAGCCAACAATGGCGGGCTAATTTGAAGGGGGATAGCTAGTATCAACTATCCTGACAAAAGTAGTCTTCGCCTGCGCAAAGCTCTGGTGATGATGCCGTATTGGGCTCCACGGTGACCTCCGTCTCGTAGTGCTCCTAGTCTTGGTCTCGTTGCACCGAAATGGCAACCTTTGCCTGATGCCTTGGTACTCCGCGGCTGCGCTTGCCCCCTTTGCACCAAAGAGGAAGGAAGGACGCTGCGCGGGCTGGCACCCGCCTGGCGCCCCCGGTCGTCATGGCTTGCGTCACGGGCACCTCGTGAGGTACCCCGCCTTGATCTCTCCGCCTCCTCGTGAGCCAGCCTGACGAGGCCGCGCCTGAGGAAGCTCCGCATCGTCCGCCCCGCGAGGCTTGGCCCCTCACAAGGGTCTTGGGTTTGTGTTGGTGAAGATGGGCCGCGCTGGGCCCCCCTTTGAGCCACGCCGCAGGCCGCAAGCAGACAAGTCTGGGGACCCCCGTTCCCAGAACGCCGACAGACGGGTCCACCAACGCCACTTTCACCATAGGCGCCAACCTCGAACCCGAGCAGGAGGAGGCCCTGGTCAGGTTCCTGCGCGCAAACAAGAAGGTGTTCGCTTGGGAGCCTGATCAGTTGGCAGGGATCCCTAGGAGTGTAATCGAGCATCACCTCAACGTGTGCCCCAACGTGCGCCCTGTGAAGCAGAAGGCCAGGCGGCAGTCCACAGAAAAGCAGGCCTTCATCGTCCAAGAGACCCGCAAATTAGAAGCCGCTGGGGTCATTCGCGAGGTCCGATACCCGGATTGGTTGGCCAACCATGTCATTGTGCCAAAGAAGGGAGGGAAGGAGCGCATGTGTGTCGACTTCACCAACGTCAACAAAGCATGCCCGCAAGATCCGTTCCCGCTCCCCCGCATCGACCGGATCGTCGATTCCACCGCGGAATGCGACCTGCTATGCTTCTTGGATGCCTTCTCTGGGTATCACCAGATCAAGATGGCGGTAGAAGACGTCGAGAAGACAGCCTTCCTAACCCCGTGTGGGGTGTACTGCTACACATGCATGCCATTTGGGCTGCGTAAAGCAGGGGCGACCTTTCAGCGGCTGATGCACATCACCTTGGGCCCGCAGCTCGGGAAGAATGTTGAAGCTTACGTCGATGACATTGTGGTAAAGTCTCGGGAGGCCAAGACCCTAGTACAAGACCTGGAGGAAACCTTCGCGAGCCTCAACGCAGTGAACCTACGGCTCAACCCAGAGAAGTGTGTGTTCGGAGTCCCCTCGGGCAAGCTCTTGGGTTTCCTCGTGTCCCACCGAGGCATCGAGGCTAACCCGGAAAAGGTCAAGGCGGTGGAAGACATGAGCCCAACGTAGAAGCTCGCTGGGCGCGTGACCGCGCTAGGGCGCTTCATCTCCAAGTTGGGGGAACGAGCGCTGCCCTTCTTCCAGCTAATGAAGAAAAAGGGGCCCTTCGAGTGGACTGAAGAGGCCGACAAGGCGTTCCAGGATCTCAAGAGATACCTGACCAGCCCGCCGGTCATGGTGGCTCCGCGCCCTCAAGAGCCCCTGGTGCTTTACCTCGCCGCCACTCCCTACTCCGCCAGCACGGCCCTGGTGGTGGTTAGAGAGGAGCGTCGAATCAGAACCGTAGCAGCAGCCCGAGACAAGGCAAAACAGGAACAAGGAAGGCCCATAGGAACCGCCACCGCGGCTGAGGAGGATCAGCCGCCGCAGAGGAGTGCCCCGGAGGCGGAAGAGGCCCCTCTCCCAGATGGCCAGCCTCAGGAGGCCTCATCGCCTCAAGAGATGCCACGGTCTCCGAAGGGAGCCGCCAGCACTGACGCACCCAACCTCGTTGAGCACCCGGTGTACTTCGTCAGCACGGTGTTGCGGGATGCGAGGGCGCGGTACCCCATGCCTCAGAAACTCCTCCTCGCGCTACTGGTGGCCTCGTGCAAGCTGCGGCACTATTTTCAGGGTCATCCCATCAAGGTCGTCTCGTCATACCCCCTGGAGAGAGTGCTCAGGAGCCCTAACTCAGCTGGAAGGGTCGTTGAGTGGAACATAGAACTGCAAGCATTTCAGCTCAAATTCAGCACGACCAGAGTCATCAAGGGAGCAGCATTGGCGGATTTTGTGGCAGAATGGACGGAGGCACCAGGCCTCAAGGCTGGCGAGGATCGGTCCCTCTCCCCGGGAAGCGAGGCGCCAGAAGGCTGGGTCATGTACTTCGATGGGGCGTTCTCCAGGCATGGCGCAGGGGTTGGGGCGGTGCTTATATCACCCACTCAGGACAAGCTCTACTACGCTGTGCAGCTCTGTTTCCAGCGAGGTGAAAAGGTCTCCAACAACATAGCGGAGTATTAAGGTTTAATAGCAGGCTTGAAGGCCGCAGCTGCCCTGGGGGTGAAACGCCTCACCATCAAGGGCGATTCGCAGCTCCTTGTCAATTTCTCCAACAAGGTGTACGAGCCGAAGGATGAGCACATGGAAGCCTACCTTGCGGAGGTCCGCAGGATGGAGAAGCAGTTCTGGGGGTTGGAGTTGCAGCATGTGCCCCGTGGCACCAATCAGGAGGCCGACGACATCGCCAAACGGGCGTCCAGGCGGTTACCTCAGGATCCTGGCGTTTTCGAGGAGCGGCTCTTCAAGTCCTCAGCCCTGCCGTCATTGTCAAACGCGGCTCAGCCTCGGGAGGAGCTCCCCCAGCCACCTGCCTCAGGAGCTTTGGCCTGTGGCCCGGCCTTAGGAGCACGCCTGCTCCTGACGATGGAACCTCAGGAGAGATGCTGGATCACGGAGCTCCGAAGTTACTTAACACAAGGGACCCTGCCAGAGAAGGAGGAGGAAGCGGAACGAGTGGCATGCCAGGCCACGGCATACTGCATCAAGGATGGAGAGCTCTACCGAAAGCGACCAAACGACGTGTCCCTGCGCTGCATCTCCAGGGAGCAAGGGAAGGAACTGCTGGAAGATATACACGGCGGAGACTGTGGACATCATTCATCATCACGGACCCTCGTCGGCAAGGCGTTCCGTAGTGGGTTTTATTGGCCCACCGCACTCAACGACGCCATCGAACTAGTGAAAGCTTGCGAGGCCTGCCAGTACCACGCCAAGCAGATCCATCAGCCAGCAGGAGGCCTGCAGACTATACCCCTTTCGTGGCCGTTCGCAGTCTGGGGGCTAGACATCTTGGGCCCGTTTCCTCGGGCGCCTGGGGGCTACCGCTACCTCTACATCACCGTGGACAAGTTCACCAAGTGGGCTGAAGTAGAGGCTGTCCGCACCATTCCCGCGGGTTTTGCGGTCAAGTTCATCAAGGGCATCGTGAGCCGGTTCGGGGTGCCGAACCGCATCATCACAGACAACGGTTCGCAGTTCACCAGTAACCTCTTCAAAACATACTGTGCTAACCTTGGAACGCAGATATGCTACGCCTCGGTGGCGCACCCCTGAAGCAACGACCAGGCCGAGTGAGCCAACGCAGAGGTCCTGAGGGGCCTCAAGACCAGGACGTTCAAGAAGAAGCTGGAGGCCTGCGGCAGAGGTTGGTACGACGAGCTTCAGTCCGTGTTGTGGTCCATCCGCACAACTGCGACCAAGCCGACTGGAGAGACCCCGTTCTTCCTGGTATACAGAGCCGAAGTGGTCCTCCCTCACGAGGTCAGATGTCGCTCCGCGCGGGTCCTGGCGTTCGACGAGGCGCAGCAGGACGCCATGCGGGGGATGGACCTCGTGCTGGGGGAGGAACGTCGCCGAGAAGCCGCGCTGCGAGCGGCGAGGTACCAACAGGCACTGCGGCGATATCACTGCCGCAACATCCGCCTCAAAACTCTCGAGGTAGGAGACCTCGTGCTCAGGCGGGTTCTCTCCAGGGAGGGGCTGCACAAGCTCTCTCCCATGTGGGAGGGCCCGTTCAAAGTTGTTCATGTTTCCAGGCCCGGCTCCGCGTGCTTGGAGACTTAGGAGGGGGTGCCAATCCAGAACGCATGGAACATCCAGCACCTCCGGAGGTTCTACCCCTAAAAAGGCCCAGAGCCTGTGAAGCTGTCGCGTTTTGGAAAAGGCCCAGAGCCTGTGAAGAAGGCGAATGCCTGTGAAGCTGTCGCGTTTTAGGAAAAGGCCCAGAGCCTAGCTGAAGAAGGCGAATGCCTGTGAAGCTGTCGCGTTTTGGAAAAGGCCCGGAGCCTGTGAAGAAGGCCAACGCCTGTGAAGCTCGCCGCCCGTGACACTCTCACGTAATAATGAGTTGGGGCTGTACACGCCCCAGAGTCTCAGGAGCGCCGGCCTCAGGCCCTGGGGCTCCCTCCCACGCCCAGTGGAAGCACTTAGCTCCGCGCTGGTGAGAAGACGTCGAAGACTAGATTAGGTGCCGGACGCAGCTTTTCATTTGCTTTCCGCAGTTGGCTTGTTCCTTCTCATTCGAAGTTTTATTGAAGTTGTTGCCGTCTTTGGCTTGTGGTTCTTCAACTTTTCGCTCTCCTGCCTCAATTTCTCTTATGCAAGGCCTCGCGAGGGGGAGGGGGGGCTGCCGAGCGCCCTCGCGAGTGTTCCCGTCCTAGTCATTCAAAGGGTTCGCGACCTGGGTCCATTACAGGAGCACCCCTCCAGTCCATGCCCCACGGGCATCGCGACACGAACACAGGGCCTGGGTCGGTCGCCCCCCCACGGCTGGGGCCGGGAACTATCCACACGCGGGCACGTAGCCGGAAGGCACGGTAACGGAAGCAAAACGATGATTAACAGCAACAACCCAAACACGCCCCCGCGGGGCTCCACACTACTGTCTTTTTTACACAGGAAAAAAAAGGAAAAGAAAGAACAGATCAGGTGCAGCTCGCCTCACACCGGCCTGCAGGGAAGACTCGAGCTGCCTCCGGGGCTCAGGCAGACTCCCTCTCGCGCTTCACCGGGGCGCGACGGCGGGCGGACACGCTACCACCTCCCAAGCAGATGCGACGGCGTGGAGGCTGACCGTGGCCACCGCTGGAAGAGTCGCCGCCTGAAGAAGAACCGGAGAAGCTTGGGGAAGCGCCGCCAGTCACGCGAGCGCTGTCTTCTCCATCGTCGTCGGAGCTGGGTTCCCGGCCGCGGTCGTCGTCCTCGGGGCAGCACCCTGCGCGGCGACCATCTTCCCCAAACACCCTCACGTAGAGGGTGGCATCACCGTCAAACTTGAAGTGCAGGGTGCAATGACGGCTCAGGCCACGCGCGCGGGCAAACGTCTACCAACCGCGGGCCAGGGCCAGGCTCCCGGCTGCGGAGACCTCCAGTGAAGCCCATGAGGCCCGGCTGCAGCAGCCGTTGGCCTGAAGCCAGAGGCCGCCCGGAGCGCCGGCCGGGAGCTCGCCGAGGAGGAAGCGAGGAAGCGGAAGCCGGGTGCTAGTCGGCTCCGCTGACCACATGAAGAACTCCGGCAGCACCTCTGCAAGGCGAAAGCACGGCCTAGGGGGATGCGCGACTGGAGCGCACCCCCCGGCCACAGCAATCCACCCGTCGCCGCGCTGGAAATCGTCTCCACGGCCGCGGGGAGCCGCCGTGGTGGCCACAGGATGTTCGCGAGGGCGCCCTCGGCCGCGCTTGGGCGGGGGAGAGGCAGGATCAACCTAGTGAGCCTTCCCTTTCTTTGCGGCCGAGAACCTCCTCGACGGGGCCATGAAGAAGAAGGAGAAGCAAGGGGGGATGAACTGGAAGGGCGCGCACCGTTCCGTACTTATGGCCGGCGAAGGCCAACCATCGACCTCCACGATCGCAGGTAATCATGACCTGCTTTGCATGCAGGGACTTGTCCAATCCGTGCAGTTGCCGAGGTGCCATGGGGAAGTGGAGCCGCCCACGTCCAATCAACCGCCATGCGGCGCCCAAGGCCGCAGGCTGTTAGGGCCTGCGGCGCTTCGCCCTCGCCCTTTCGCCTCCCTGCACGGCCAAGTCCGGGCGCGCCTTGGGCCCGGGGGCTACTGTCGGCGTTCTGGGAACGGGGGTCCCCAGACTTGCCTGCCTGCGGCGTGGCTCAAAAGGGGGCCCAGCACGGCCCATCTTCATCAGCACAGACCCAAGACCCTCGCGAGGGGCCAAGCCTCGCGGGGCGGACGACGCGGAGCTTCCTCAGGCACGGCCTCATCAGGCTAGCTCGCGAGGAGGCGGAGAGATCAAGGCGGGGTACCTCACGAGGTGCCCGTGACGCAAGCCATGACGACCAAAGGCGCCAGGCGGGTGCCAGCCCGCGCAGCGTCCTCCTTTCCTCTTTGGTGCAAAGGGAGGAAGCGCAGCCGCGGAGTACCGAGGCATCAGGCAAAGGTTGCCATTTCGGTGCAACAAGACCAAGACCAGGAGGACTGCAAGACGGAGGTCATTGTGGAGCCCAAGATGGCGTCACCACCAGAGCTTTGTGCAGGCGAAGACTACTTTTGTCAGGATAGCTAGTACTAGCTGTCCCCCTTCAAATTAGCCCGCCATTGTTGGCTCCCTTCCCGCTCGATATTTGGGAAGAGGACCAGGGCCACTATAAATAGGACCATCCACCCACAGAACAAGGGGGGAAGAGAGAGAGAAGGGTGACTGAACTCCTCCCAGCAGTTCATCGCCCCAGCCAAGAGTAGACCCTCGTGAGGCTGTTCTTCCTTGTATTGTTCATCATCATCAGCCCAAGAGGCAATCCACCACACCACACACTGGAGTAGGGTATTACACCACAATGGTGGCCCGAACCAGTATAAACCCTGTGTCATTCGTGTTGTCCTTTCCATTGCTTAGATCTTAGCGAGGTGGAGGGGTGCAGGTAGGTAGGAGGCGAAATCTCCACGCGCACCCCAGTGTTCGAACCTCAAGGGTCTGCCGGAACCCGAAATCCGACAAACATCATATAGTATAGTCATGATCCATTTTCGTCACGCAAGAATGCTCTCATCATGCACAACCCCAATGACAAGCCAAGCAATTGTTTCATACTTTAGTAATCTCAAACTTTTTTCAACTTTCACGCAATACATGAGCGTGAGCCATGGATATAGCACTATGGGTGGAATAGAATATAATGAGGGGGTTATGTGGAGAAGACAAAAAGGAGAAAGTCTTACATTGACGCGGCTAATCAATGGGCCAGGGAGATGCCCATCAATTGATGTCAATGCAAGCAGTAGGGATTGCCATGCAACAGATGCACTAGAGCTATAAGTGTATGAAAGCTCAACAAAAGAAACTAGTGGGTGTGCATCCAACTTTCTTGCTCACAAAGACCTAGGGCATTTTGAGGAAGCCCATCATTGGAATATACAAGCCAAGTTCTATAATGAAAGATTCCCACTAGTATATGAAACTGACAAAACAAAAGACTCTCTATCATGAAGATTATGGTGCTACTTTGAAGCACAAGTGTGGCAAAGGATAGTAGCATTGTCCCTTCTCTCTTTTTCTCTCATTTTTTTGGGCCTTATCCTTTTTTATGGCCTTTCTCTCTCTTTTTTTATTCCTCACTTGGGACAATGCTCTAGAAAATGATGATCATCACACTTCTATTTATTTACAACTCAATGATTACAACTCGATACTATAACAAAAGATGACTCTATATGAATGCCACCGGCGGTGTACCGGGATATGCAATGAACCAAGAGTGACATGTATGAAAGAATTATGAACGGTGGCTTTGCCACAAATACTATGTCAACTACATGATCATGCTAAGCAATATGACAATGATGAATGTGTCATGATAAACGGAATGGTGGATAGTTGCATGGCAATATATCTCGGAATGGCTATGGAAATGCCATAATAGGTAGGTATGGTGGCTGTTTTGAGGAAGATATAAGGAGGTTTATGTGTGATAGAGCGTATCATATCACGGGGTTTGGATGCACCGACGAAGTTTGCACCAACTCTCAATGTGATAAAGGGCAATGCACGGTACCGAAGAGGCTAGCAATGATGGAAGGGTAAGAGTGCGTATAATCCATGGACTCAACATTAGTCATAAAGAACTCACATACTTATTGCAAAAATCTACAAGTCATCAAAAACCAAGCATTACACGCATGCTCCTAGGGGGATAGATTGGTAGGAAAATACCATCGCTCGTCCCCGACCGCCACTCATAAGGAAGACAATCAAATAACACCTCATGTTTCAAAATTGTTACACAACGTTTACCATACGTGCATGCTACGGGACTTGCAAACTTCAACACAAGTATTCCTCAAATTCACAACTACCCAACTAGCATAACTTTGATATCACTATCTCCATATCTCAAAACAATCACCAAGTATCAAACTTCTCTTAGTATTCAATGCACTTTATATGATAGTTTTTATTATATCCCTCTTGGATGCCCATCATATTAGGACTAATTTCATAACCAAAGCAAATTACCATGTTGTTCTAAAGACTCTCAAAATAATATAAGTGAAGCATGAGAGTTCATTTATTTCTACAAAATAAGACCACCACTGTGCTCTAAAAAGATATAAGTGAAGCACTAGAGCAAATGACAAACTACTCCGAAAGATATAAGTGAAGATCAATGAGTAGTCGAACAATTATGCAACTATGTGAAGACTCTCTAACATTTAAGAATTTAAGATCTTGTTATTTTATTCAAACATCAAGCAAAACAAAAGAAAATAAAATGACGCTCCAAGCAAAACACATATCATGTGGCGAATAAAAATATAGCTCCAAGTAAAGTTACCAATGAACGAAGACGAAAGAGGGGATGCCTTCCGGGGCATCCCCAAGCTTAGGCTTTTGGTTGTCCTTGAATATTACCTTGGGGTGCCTTGGGAATACCCAATCTTAGGCTCTTGCCACTCCTTATTCCATAGTCCATCGAATCTTTACCCAAAACTTGAAAACTTCACAACACAAAACTTAACAGAAAACTCGTAAGCTCTGTTAGTATAAGAAAATAAATCACCACTTAGGTACTGTTGTGAACTCATTCTAAATTCATATTGGTGTAATATCTACTGTATTCCAACTTATCTATGGTTCATACCCTCCGATACTACTCATAGATTCATCAAAATAAGCAAACAACACATCCAAAACAGAATCTGTCAAAAACAGAACAGTCTGTAGTAATCTGGATCAAACGTATACTTCTGGAAACCCAAAAATTCTAAAATAAATTGATGGACCTGAGTAATTTATATATTAATCATATTAAAAAATAATTAACTAAATATCACTCCCCAATAAAAAATGGCAGAAATTCTCGTGAGCACTAAAGTTTCTGTTTTTTACAGCATGATCGCAAAGACTTTCCCCCAAGTCTTCCCAACGGTCCTACTTGGCACAAACACTAATTAGAACATAAAAAACTCAATCATAACATAGGATAGATAAATTATTTATTACTAAACAGGAGAAAAAAATGAGGAACAAAAATAAAATTGGGTTGCCTCCCAACGAGCGCTATCGTTTAATGCCCCTAGCTAGGCATGATGATTTCAATGATGCTCACATAAAGGATAAGAATTGAAACATAAAGAGAGCATCATGAAGAATATTACTAGCACATTTAAGTCTAACTCACTTCCTATGCATTGGGATTTTGTGAGCAAACAACTTATGGAAACAAGAATCAACTTGCATAGGAAGGTAAAACAAGCATAACTTCAAAACTTTAAGCACATAGAGAGGAAACTTGATAATATTGCAATTCCTACAAGCATATATTCCTTCCTCATAATAATTTTCAGTAGAATAATGAATGAATTCAACAATATAACCAGCACCTAAAGCATTCTTTTCATGATCTACAAGCATAGAATTTTTATTACTCTCCACATAGGCAAAAATCTTCTCATTCGGAATAGTGGGAGCATCATAAGAGACTCGAATACTATAAATTGTTTCCACATTAAAACAGTAATGTTCAGAAAAGGGGTAATCATAATCATGAAAAGTTTTATAAATATAATCACTACTTTTTATAGCATAAGTATCATCACAATAATCATCATAAGTAGGAGGCATGCTATCATCATTATAAATTTGCATATCAAAACTTGGGAGACTAAAAATATCATCTTCATTAATCATAGGTTCCCCAAGCTTGGGACAAACATTAATTGCAGCAAATATATTCTCAAAAACACCATCCTCATCAAACATAGAATCTCCAAGCTTGGGCCTTTTCATATCATAAGCATAATCACTCTCATCATTAATAGTATGGATAACACCAATAGTATATCAATTATCATATTCTTCCAAGCAAGTGCCAAAAAGATTTTCAAGATCATAAGAAGTATCATTATATTCCACAATTTTATTTTCATGAGGCACAATAGTAATAGGAGCAGCACTATTTGGGAGAGATATCTTTTTACCTCTCTTCCTTTTTCTTTTCTTCTTCTTTACCACATCATGTGTGGGTTCAATCCCCTTTTTGGAGCTCCTTATTAATGAGATTGGTTGAATAGGAGGCTCCTCCTCGTTACCTGATTCATCATAAGAAATAATAGGAGGGTATTGGGAAGTCTCTTCCCTTTCATTAGTATTCTCTTCATCTTCTATTTCTTTTCTTTTCTTTATGTAGTTGGCAATATAAGGATTTTCAATACAATTCACCGCACAATACATATAAATTTCCTCTAGATCAAAGCCAAGAAGTTTATAACGAGCAAATTCTGGAAGCTGCCCAGTTATATGTTTCATTTCTTTGCAACCCATAAGCAAGCTAAGTTCATTATAATGTGCAAGGGAAATCAACTCATCACAATTTTTGGACACGATTAGATCATGAAACAATTTTCATCGGATAGCTAAATGACCACTTTCATTGCAAAGTCCACAAGTATGGCCAAGAAAATTTAAATTTTTAGCACAAACATCTATCCTTTCTTGCAACAATTTAGTTTCTAAGTGCTTATGCCTCTTGCAATATCTATCTTCCCAATTGGTGTGTACTTGCAAACCCAATGCACTCCACAAAAATTGACATGCTTATAGGAGACATTTTCATCATAACTAGTGAAATCATCATTAGTACTATGGATATTCAAAGCGTTCATACTAACAACATTGCAATCATGCTCATCATTCAAAGATTTAGTGCCAAACATTTTAATGCATTCTTCTTCGAACACTTTGGCACAATTTTCCTTTCCATCATACTCACGAAATATATTAAAAAGGTGAAGCGTATGAGACAAACTCAATTCCATTTTTTATAGTTTTCTTTTATAAACTAAACTAGTGCTAAAACAAGAAACAAAAGGATTCAATTGCAAGATCTAAAGATATACCTTCAAGCACTCACCTCCCCGACAACGGCGCCAGGAAAGAGCTTGATGTCTACTACACAACCTTCTTCTTGTAGACGTTGTTGGGCCTCCAAGTGCAGAGGTTTGTAGGACAGTAGCAAATTTCCCTCAAGTGGATGACCTAAGGTTTATCAATCCGTAGGAGGTGTAGGATGAAGATGGTCTCTCTCAAACAACCCTTCAACCAAATAACAAAGAGTCTCTTGTGTCCCCAACACACCCAATACAATGGTAAATTGTATAGGTGCACTAGTTCGGCGAAGAGATGGTGATACAAGTGCAATATGGATAGTAGATAATGGTTTTTGTAATCTGAAAATATAAAAACAGCAAGGTAACTAATGATAAAAGTGAGCGTAAACGGTATTGCAATGCGTTGAAACAAGGCCTAGGGTTCATACTTTCACTAGTGCAAGTTCTCTCAACAATAATAACATAATTGGATCACATAACTATCCCTCAACATGCAACAAAGAGTCACTCCAAAGTCACTAATAGCGGAGAACAAACGAAGAGATTATGGTAGGGTACGAAACCACCTCAAAGTTATTCTTTCCAATCAATCCATTGGGCTATTCCTATAAGTGTGAAAAACAGCCCTAGAGTTCGTACTAGAATAACACCTTAAGACACAAATCAACCAAAACCCCAATGTCACCTAGATACTCCAATGACACCTCAAGTATCTGTGGGTATTATTATACGATATGCAACACATAATCTCATATTCATCTATTCAACCAAAACATAGAACCTCAAAGAGTGCCCCAAAGTTTCTACCGGAGAGTCAAGACGAAAACATGTGCCAACCCCTATGCATAGGTTCATGAGCAGAACCCGCAAGTTGATCACCAAAACACACATCAAGTAAATCAATAGAATACCCCATTGTCACCACAGGCATCCCACGCAAGACATACATCAAGTGTTCTCAAATCCTTAAAGACTCAATCCGATAAGATAACTTCAAAGGGAAAACTCAATCCATTACAAGAGAGTAGAGGGGAGGAGAAACATCATAGGATCCAAATATAATAGCAAAGCTCGCGATACATCAAGATCGTAACACCTCAAGAACACGAGAGAGCGAGAGAGAGATCAAACACATAGCTACTAGTACATACCCTCAGCCCCGAGGGAGAACTACTCCCTCCTCGTGACGGAGAGCACCAGGATGATGAAGATGGCCACCGGAGAGGGATTCCCCCTTCGGCAGGGTGCCGGAACGGGTCTAGATTGGTTTTCGGTGGCTACGGAGGCTTCTGGCGGCGGAACTCCCGATCTATTGTGCTCCCCAATCGTTTTAGGGTATATGGATATATATAGGCGGAAGAAATACATCAGGGAGCCACGAGGGGGCCATGAGGGTGGAGGGAACGCCCAGGGGGGTGGGCGCCCCCTGCCTCGTGGCCTCCTCATTGATCCCCTGACGTGCACTCCAAGTCTCATGTATTGATTTCTTTCCAAAAATAACTTTTCCGAAGGTTTCATTCCGTTTGGACTCCGTTTGATATTCCTTTTCTGCGAAACACTAAAGCAAGGGAAAAAACAGAAACTGGCACTGGGCTCTGGGTTAATAGGTTAGTCCCAAAAATCATTAAAAATAGCATCTAAATGCATATAAAACGTCCAAGGTTGATAATATAATAGCATGGAACAATCAAAAATTATAGATACATTGGAGACGTATCAAGCTGGCCCGACGTTCCCTTCGTCTTTCGCGCCACCTCCATTCCCAGACCGCCGTCTTCACCTGCACCACCGGAAGAGCATCATCATCACCGTTTCCTCGGATGAAGCTGCGGCCTAATCGGCGCCACCAAATAGGTTGTACACCGATTGCCGCATTATCTTCTTGATTCGATCTCATGGTGCTGCCGGCGCTCGGTCCCGAGCCGACACGGCGCGGCTCCATCCACGGCGGCGTCGCCGGTGAAAGGACCGATATGGTTGACTAGAGGGGGGGTGAATAGGCAACTAACAATTTTTAACTTTTCTTTACCAAATTAAACTTTGCATCAAAGTAGGTTGTCTAGATGTGCAACTAGGTGAGCAACCTATATGATGCAATAACAACAAACAAACAAGCAAGCAAGAGAAGTAACACTAAAAGGCTTGCACAAGTAAAAGTAAGAAATAACCAAGAGTGGATCCGGTGAAGACGAGGATGTGTTACCGAAGTTCCTTCCTTTTGAGGGGAAGTACGTCTCCGTTGGAGCGGTGTGAAGGCACAATGCTCCCCAAGAAGCCACTAAGGCAACCGTATTCTCCTCACGCCCTCACACAATGCGAGATACCGTGATTCCACTATTGGTGCCCTTGAAGGCGGCAACCGAACCTTTACAAACAAGGTTGGGGCTCTCTCCACAACTTAATTGGAGGCTCCCAACGAAACCACGAAGCTTCACCACAATGGAATATGGCTCCGAGGTGACCTCAACTGTCTAGGGTGCTCAAACACCCAAAAGTAACAAAATCCACACAAGAAAGTTTGGGGGAAGCAAATATCCTTTGGTGGAAGTGTAGATCTAGGTCTCCTCCTTTAATCCCTAGCAAATCAACAAGTTTGAGTGGCTAGAGAGAGAGATCGGGCAAGAGAGCTTGAAGTGCATTAATGGTGGAGTGAGAGAGGTTGAAGGTGAGAGTGGTAGGTGGGAGAAGCTCCCTTATATAGCAACCCTAGATTCCAGCCGTTACTACGTTTTTTGCACTGCAGCGGTAGAACCGGTCCTCGTCCCAGTACAACCGGGACTCACGGTGTATCTGCAGAACCCTACCAAGCGGTACAACCAGACCTGCGGGCAGTAGTACCGGCTAAGAAAAATAACCGGACTAACCACCTAGCCACCGCACAACCACCGCATCAAAACAGGAGCTTGACCGGTACTTGGGCGGTGCCTGGCCGGAACAACTGCATGGCCTTGAGCTCTTGGGCGGCTAAGTTCAGAGCAGAAGAACCGCTCGGACCACCGATGGTACCGGTCATCGAGGAACGACCGGACCAACCGGGCCACTACCGCCCAAGAACTGCATCAAAACAGAAGCACGAGCGGTACTTGAGCGGTGCATGGACGGAACCACCGCCCTAGCTTTTGCAGAGCATGGTGGCGGTACCATCGCCGGAGGCAGTAGTACAACCGCTCGAGCAAAGCTGATGAGCGACAAGACCCAGCGGTAGAACCGCTGCAGAGAGCGGTACAACTGCTGGGCAGAAACAGTGAGCAGGAATAGATAAGGGAAGAGACAAGGAAAACTCTCTCTCTCTCACACCTGAGAAAGACAAAGGAGGGGAGATGAAGGTGTACGTGAAAATATTCCCCCAGTACTTTCTAATGGGGATTCCCTCTTGATAGTACAGGTTCCCTACGACCAAAGAGATAAAAAGCATAGGGGACTCCGTCTTCGATATTTTCCTACAAGAGAGAATAGCTTTCCGATGTGGGCCTAAGCGTCAAGAACCTGAAACATTTAGCACAGGATTAGACCAACAAAGGGTTGTCATCATCATCCAAAACATAAAGTAGGGAAATGCCCTTTCAATCTCCCCCTTTTTGGTGGATGATGACAACAACATGATTTGCAAGAGAGAAGTCTATGAAATCTAGACAGAACTCCCCCTAGATGTGTGCCCCAATAAGAACACTCTGTTAGAAAGCATGGGCACACTTTCAGGGCTAGAATCCCCCCAGATTTTATAGACTCACCACTCTAAGCACATAATATGAGAGACAACATAACGTATAGATAGCAATAATAACAATAAAAATAACCGACGAACTGATAGCAATAAAAGGAGTAGCATAAGTCTCACACACAGCAAGAAACCACGAACAAAGTTCAACACTAAAGAGAAACACGAGGAAACGAGAAACCCAACCCATGCAAATCCCGAGACCTATAGAACCCTCTCCCCCTTTGGCATCAAGACACCAAAAAGGAAAAGAGTGAAGCTAGCGTCCCAAAGCTTAGTAGTCCTCCTCTGACTCCTTGGTTGCATCTGGATCCTCATCAGCAGAGTCGTCATCATCGTCGGGATCGGATTCCTCCATGGCATTGTCAGCAGCAGCAAAAGAGGTGGATGGTTGGGGAGGGGCCTCATCATCAGACAAGGTGCTGTGGGTTGAAATCCAACGCTCCTCTGGGGTGATGCTCTTCTCAGAGCCACTCTGAACCGGCATATTTAGGTGCTTCATCATTGCAATTTGGCGACGCCGTGCAAGCTTCTCATTGACATGTGCCTCATACATCTTCTTCTGGATGTCAGTCTGGAGACAAAAGGTCTTCTTCACCTTGGCAGTGAGCTTGGCCACCCAAGAGGGCTTGGCCCCGGGCTCGATCTCAAAGTCCTCATCGTCAGAAGTGGCATAGACATCCTCAGGAGCATTGGCAGGGAAGCGGGGCTCGGCGTGCTTCTTCTTCTTAAGAAGCTTGACCTCATGAACAGTGAGATTGTCTAGAGAAGTGAGGATCTCTCCAGGACGACGAACAGCCCACACATTCAGAAAGCACATGACAAACGGAGCGTAGATAGGGATCTTACGGTAGATGACCATGTTGTACATTTCATGCCACAGCTAATTTGACACATCAAACGTTGCACCAGTCCCCACCATGGTCTTCATAGCAACCATCAAGTCAACCAGATAGCCATGAATCTCATCTTGGTTGCCCACCTTGGGCAAGAGCACATTACAGAACACTCGGTGCATGATGTCATAGACCTTCTCCAAATCCTTGGATTCTCCAATAATCCCACGGCCCCGAATGTATAGAGGGGCAAGCTTCTCCTTAGGCATGGACTCAGGATGGTCATGAGGACGAATGCCACCCCTTCCTTCCAGACCGGTATCACCATACCCAATAGCATTGTAGAAAGCCATCCAGGGAACTTGAAAGAGCTCATCACGACACATGAAAGTGAGAGTGCATGCGTCATCTTCTCCAAAGTGAACCGTGGCATAGAACTGATGGATTAGTTGAACATCAAAGTCACAGTTGACTGACATGAGCTTGACAAGATCAAATTCCTCGTAGAGAGCTAATGCCTCACCAAAATACTCCAAGTTGCTCCTCCAATGGTCAAGATCGATGGTCCACTACTTGGCATACCTGTTCTTGTTGTGCTCAAAGAGTTCATGTACAATTCGTACTTGCATCTCATTCTGGAACTGAACGGTGGTCCAACGAGGAGCGATGGGAACCTCATAAGGATTCTTCAAGCGGTAGGCTTCCCAATCCTTGGCTTTCCAGCGATGCAACGGCAGTACCACACGTTGCTTTGCAGCGGTAGACTTTTCACGGCGAGTGGGCTTGGTGGGAATCACAACCTCTTCTTCGTCATCAGACACAACCGGACGCAAGGTCCGTCGTGCCCTCTTCTTGGTCTTGCGAGGAGCAGAGCAAGAACTAGAGCCACCTGAACACACGCACAAGGAGAACACAAGAGACCCAGCAAAGATGAGAGGATTGCACACACAAAGAAGATAAGATATATTGCACAAACTTTAGAAAATGAAACAGGGCTACATGGTGTAGATAACCCGGTTGAACCGGTTCTCCTACCGGTAGTATCGCTCCAGCGGTTGTACCGCCCACAGAGGCGGTAGAACCGCTGGATAGTGGTACTACGGGTAGAGACTAGATTGAACCGCGAAATATGAATCATACTAGCCATATTCTACTTTCAAAGACATGCAACCTAAGCAGGAGGCAAAAAGTGATCTCTTCCACCCAATAGTTTAATCAATAAACGCGGAATGTCAAGTAATGCCCTAGAACAAAGGGAACAAACCCTAGAACGAAGAACGAAGGACAAGGGGCATTGCCGGCATCCATGGGAAGAGATCGGGAAGGAGGAGGCCTCCTTGGAGAGGATCCACGGAGATCCCACGGATCCGAAGCGCGAGAAGCACTCCGGGGCAGAGGAAATGGCGGCCGGCGGCTAGGGCACAAGATGGGAAGGGCTGGGGAAGGAAGAAAAGAAGCCCCCACCAGCCCCGAAGGGTATATATAGACCCAACGCCGCGCGGCGGTTGTACCGCTCAAGGGAGCGGTTGTACCGCTGCCTGGTACGAGCCAGTGGTTACAGGCGGTACTTCCGTCGCCAAGAAGCAGCGGTAGTACCGCCGTAACCAACCGGTAGAACTGGCCAGACGGGCACCCCAGTGGTTGAGCGGTGGAACCGCTCAGCCACTGCTGGGAGACCGCCTGGAGAGCACCAGCGGTTGAACCGCCCGTGACCCGGGTTGTACCGCCCGGACACCATCACCAAAGCCAAGGACAAGAGTGTGCAATGAGACTAGATGGCTTGAGGAAGGGAAGGCTTGGGATAGAGAAGGCATGGGGAAAGGTGGATCTCCAAGAAAAACAAAAAGAAAAAGAAAGAGAACCACACTTGGAGACCCCAACACCTAGCTCCTAAGAAAAAAAACTATGGCACGAACAAGAAGAACTAACACAAGGCACAACACAAACAAGGGGGTCAGAGGCCGAAGCCCCCTATGTATGAGTCAATTGGTATGGCACCGCGAAGAATTATATATCCTTGGGCCCATGACCAAAACTCGTCTTTGAAGCACAAGTACCATCACAAATGGCTAATGTGGAAGAGTTGTTACATTTATGCATAATGGGGGGAGGGAGAGTTCATCGGGAGAACAACACTCCCCCTATGTCCATGCCTGCATCTAAATAAGATAACAAGTTGAGTATGGTGGGGTGTGCAAGGGTTCAAGTAGTATTGCTCGAATCAATGATATTTAGCTCATGCCTTAACTCGCGAAATCTTGCTTCATCCAACGGCTTCATGAAAATATCTGCAAGGTTATCATGAGTGTTGACATAGTTGAGCTCGATCTCCCCTTGCCTAATGTGATCCCGGATGAAGTGATACCGAATCTCGATATGCTTCGTCTTGAAGTGTTGCACCGGGTTGAGAGAAATCTTGATGGCACTTTCATTGTCACACCAAAGAGGCACTTTGTCACAAATGACACCGTAATCATTTAAAGTTTGCCTCATCCATAGGAGTTGTGCACAACAACTACCGGCCGCTACATACTCCGTTTCGGTGGACGAGAGAGACACACAACTTTGCTTTTTGGAAGACCAACTTACCAAAGAGCAACCAAGGAATTGGCACCCTCCGGAAGTGGACTTCCTATCCACTTTGTCTCCCGCACAATCGGAATCCGAATACCCTACAAGCTTGAAGTTTGATCCTCTTGGGTACCATAAGCCAAAGTTTGGGGTATGAGCCAAATATCGAAAGATTCGTTTGACCGCCACATAGTGACTTTCCTTAGGTGCGGCTTGAAACCGTGCAAAAATTCCCACACTCAACATGATATCCGGTCTAGATGCACAAAGGTAAAGCAAGGATCCAATCATGGAGCAATATACCTTTTGATCCACCGCTTTACCATTGAGATCTATGTCGAGTTGGCACTTGGTGGGCATTGGAGTGGAAGCCGGCTTGACGTCACTTAGCTTGAATCTCTAGAGCATGTCTTGAGTGTATTTTGCTTGGTTGATGAAGGTTCCTTCTCTTCTTTGCTTCACTTCGAACCCTAGAAAGAACTTCAACTCTCCCATGGAAGACATCTCGAACTTTGAGGTCATGAGAGCGGCAAATTCCTCATTGAAAGCTTTGTTAGGGGAACCAAAGATAATATCATCAACATATAGTTGGCACACAAAAAACTCCCCTTTGACCTTCTTAGTAAAAAGAGTGGGGTCGATTAGCCCAACTTCAAAACCACGGTATTGTAACAACTCGGTAAGGTGGTCATACCACGCACGTGGGGCTTGTTTAAGGCCATAGAGTGCCTTATCGAGTTGATACACATGATCGGGAAAGTAGGGATCCTCAAACCCGGGGGGTTTCTTGACATAAACCAATTCATTAACAGGACCATTAAGAAAAGCACTCTTCACATCCATTTGTTGTAACTTAAAGTTATGATGAGAAGCATATGCAATAAACATGCGAATGGATTCAAGACGAGCAACGGGAGCAAAGGTCTCACCATAGTCGATACCCTCGACTTGGGAGTAGCCTTGTGCTACCAAACGAGCCTTGTTGCAAATGATAATCCCATGGGCATCTTGCTTGTTCTTAAATATCCACTTGGTTCCAATGACATTGTGGTTCCCCGTCGGTCTTGGCACCAATCTCCACACTTTGTTGCGCTCGAAGTTGTTGAGTTCTTGATGCATGGCATTGAGCCAATCCGGATCTTCGAGTGCCTCATAGACCTTGTGGGGTTCGACACAAGAGACAAACGCGTGATGCTCACAATAGTTTGCTAGTTGTCTACGAGTGCTTACCCCCTTTCTTAAGCTTCCAAGCACATTCGTCATGAGATGGTCCTTGGTGGAGAGCTTCGAAGCAACCTTGGCTGCATGACGCTCCAATTCCTCCTCGGGGGTGAGACGAGAAGTAGTCACTTGATCATCTTGAGCGTCGTCTTGAGCTTGTTCTTGTTCTTGAACTTGCTCGGAGGAGAGAACTTGACCTTGGGCATCACTTGGTGTGTCAACACCGTCTTGAGCATGATCTTGCCCTTGGTCTTGTTCTTGAGGATGAGGGCCTTCATGTTGTTCTTCGGAAGCGTGTGGGCCTTGGGTTGGTGATGGCTCCACTCAAGTGGAGCATTGTCCTTCTCCCTCGGCCACAAGGGGTTCCTCAATGGGTAGGATAAAGCCAACACCCATTCTTCTTATGGCTTGAGGAGGAATTTCATCACCTACATCACAAGTGCCACTTTGCTCCACTTGGGAGCCGTTATTTTCATCAAACTCCACGTTACACGTCTCCTCAATAAGTCCCATGGATTTATTGAGGACACGGTAAGCATGAGAGTTTGTAGCATAACCAACAAATATGCCCTCATAAGCTCTAGCTTCAAATTTAGACAACTGAACACCTTTCTTGAGAATGAAACACTTACACCCGAACACCCGAAAGTACTTGAGGTTGGGCTTGTTACCGGTGAGTATCTCATATGTAGTCTTGTTCAAGCCCTTGCGGAGGCAGAGTCTTGTTCAAGCCCTTGCGGTGTTGATGGCTTCGGCCCAAAATTTGTATGGAGACTTGAACTCCGCCATCATGGTCCTTGCCGCATCCATCAACGTCCGGTTCTTCCTCTCCGCAACACCGTTTTGTTGAGGGGTGTAAGGTGCGGAATATTGATGCTTGATCCCCTCATCACAAAGAAACTCATCCAAGGTGTAGTTCTTGAACTCAGTGCCGTTGTCACTTCTTATTGTCGTTGACGTTGTGCTTCATTTGCAAAGTCAATGATGGTTTGTTGGGTCTCGCTCTTTCTCTTGAAGAAATACACCCAAGTGTATCTTGAGTAGTCATCCACAATCACCAAGCAATACTTCCTACCCCCAAGACTATCGAAGAATGGAGGCCCAAAGAGATCCAAGTGAAGGAGCTCCAAAGGCCTCTTTGAGTAAATGATAGTCGTGGGAGGGTGAGCCTTCTCATGTAGCTTTCCTTCGATACAAGCACTGCAAGCACGATCTTTAGCAAAACTAACATTCGTTAGTCCACGAACATGGTCCCCCTTGATAAGACTTTGCAAAGATCTCATATTGACATGGGCTAAACGGCGATGCCAAAGCCATCCCACATCAACTTTAGCCATTAGGCATGTCGCGGTCTTAGTGGGTCGCTCCGAAAAGTTAATCACATATAGACCGTTCTCGACATGCCCAACAAAGGCTACTTTAAGAGTCTTGCTCCACAAGAGGGCCACGGTATCGATATTAAATAAAGTGGCAAAGCCCATGATTGCAAGTTGACGAACGGAAAGTAAATTGTATGCAAGGGACTCAACAAGCATGACCTTCTCGATCGTGAGATCATGAGAAATGATTACCTTGCCAAGTCCCAATACCTTAGAAGATGAGGCGTCACCCCACTCGACATTGGTGGGCATAGATGGAATCTTGTGCACGTCCCCCACCAAGTCTTTGCTTCCGGTCATATGATTTGTAGCTCCGCTATCGAGCAACCATGATCCCCCACCGAAAGCAAACACCTACAAGAGATCAATGCTTGGTTTTAGGTACCCATTTTGTAATGGGTCCTTTGATGTTAGTAACAAGGGTCTTTGGAACCCAAATAGACCATTCAATGTACTCATGAGGGGAACCAACAAATTTGGCATAGACATGCCCATCACTAGCTCGACATAACATATAAGAAGGATTAAAGTCGCCGGCTTTGATGGGAGGAGTGGCATTGCCCTTTTTGACACCGCCACTCTTCGCATTGTTCTTCTTCTCCTTGGAAGCAGTCTCTCCCTCCTTCACAAAGGTTTGCATGAGAGGAGGAGGTCGTTTGGTCTTGTCATTCTTCTTCTTGTTCTTGGACTCGGGCACGTACCCAATCCCTTCCTTAGCCACAACTCCCTTTTGGTTGGTCAAGAGGTCATTGAGGTTCTTCTTGCCTTGTATGCAAGACGCAAGACCTTTATCAAGTTGCACCTTTAGCTTAGCGTTCTCCTCAACAAGATGCACATGCTCACAACATGGGTTAGTAGCATTTGCATTATCAATTAACATCATACGAGGAAAAGTGGCTTTTTCCTTGGTTAGCTTTACTTGAAGTTGATCATGAGACTCTTTGAGGCTAGCATGAGCACCCTTCAAGACCTTGTGAGCCTTGTCAAGTAGATCAAACTCCTCTTTGAGTCTAGCAAGATCAACCTCAAGTTCGGCCTTCTCGGTTTTTAGCACACGAGAAACAATGAGAACATGATCAAAATCTTTCTTTAACTTAGCATGATCAACGTTGTGTGACTCCTCAAGAGCCAAACGAAGACCACACTCTTCCTCAAGAGCATTGGAAAGATCCGAGATCTCATCGACATAGTCACGACTATGCCCTTCCATCTTAGAGATGGTATCTTCGCGAGCCTCGATCATGTCATTGGTTTCACCAAGTTGTTCCAAGAGAGCAACAAAGTGCTTCTTGGATTTACCCTTAAGTTTGCCCATAAAGGCATCAAACTCATTCACCTCCACATTACCTCCCTCATGTTCATCAATGCTATCCGTGGAAGAAGGATGATTAATGATGGTAGTTTTGATGTTGGAGGTTACCTTGTTGGTGGCTTTAGCCATGAGGCACTTGGCGGTGATGCTCTCATTGGGTGAGTCGAAGAGAGACACCCGTGGAGTCGTCGCAATGGCAACAGAGGCCATGAAAACCGACTCACCATCTTCATCGTCGTCATCATCCTCATTGTACTCTTCTTGTACCACCAATGCCTTGGGGGAGTCTTCTTGGTGAAGTTGCTCTTGTTGGGGAACGACTTGGCCTTGTCCTTTCGGATGAGCTTGCCACCATTGTCTTCCCTCTTCTCATACGGGCACTCCACAACAAAATGACTCACATTGCCACAATTGTAGCAAGTCCTTACACGTTGCTTGCTCTTCGTGCCACTTGAGTTGTTTTTGTTAAAGTTTGGCCTTGCGTTTTTCTTGCTCCAAAATTGCCTTGAAGCAAGTACCATGTGTTCATGATATGCATACTTAGTATCTTCGGGGTTGCTCTCCTCTTCTTCCTCTTCCTCTTCTTCAACGCAGAGCTTGGCCTTCAATTCAAGGTTGGGCTTCTTTTCCCTTTGAGAACGAAGCACCGCATTGTCGGCGGTCTTGTCCAAAATGTTCATGGCCACAAACTCATCCAACACTTCACTTGAGGTCAATGTGTGGAAGTCCGACCTTTGACGAATGACGGAGGACATGGCCTTGTGGTAGGGCATCATTACCTTGAGGAATTTGCGCTTGATCCAATTGTCATCCGTGTCCTTGCTCCTGTGATCTCGGAGTGAGAGCATGAGTTTGGTTACTCTCCGATAAAGCTCACGAGGTTCTTCATCTTCTTTCATTGCAAACTCATCAGCCTCATCTTGCACCACTTCATAGTTGGAGCGTTGAATGCTTGCGCTTCCCCGGTAGAGTGAGACAACACAAAGCCATGCGTCTTTGGCCAAGGCGAAGGGCCGAAGATGAGGTAGATCTTCGGGTGGAATTGCATCTTGAATGATGAAGAGAGCATTCTCATTGAATTTATTATCCGCGGCTTCTCGAGGAGTGAAGTTGCTTGGATCATGCGGATAGAAACCTTCTTCAATGATTCTCCAAAGATTAGTGTTCACATGATTCAAATGACGTTTAAAGCGGTAAACCCAAGAATCAAAGTCCTCATTTTTCACAATCTTAGGGGGAGGACCGATGATTCAAATGAGTGGAATGAACCGGTCCACCATAAACAAGTGGTGGTTCCACATGAGAAAAGATGCCGGTGCCATTCTTACCACTAGAAGAAGGAGCCTTTTCGCTACTAGCTTCCCCCTTATCGGAGATAGCATCCGTCACCTTGTCGGTGGGATTACCCACTTTCAATGGTGTGGTGGATAGTTTAAGCCCTTCAAGGAATTCAGTAAACATGCTTTCAACCTTGGTCGTCATGGAGGTTTTCAATGTCTCCAAGGCCACATTGAACTTCTCACGAGAGACCGAGGTTCCCCCATCGCCCGTAGACGAGATCAGATTCACACCGGAGTGTTCCTCCACACCGTCTACGGTATCAACCATACTCTTCGGACGGTAAAGTCCTTAATAAAGAGGCGAGGCTCTGATACCAATTGAAAGGATCGATATAGTTGACTAGAGGGGGGGGTGAATAGGCAACTAACAATTTTTATCTTTTCTTTACCAAATTAAACTTTGCATCAAAGTAGGTTGTCTGCATGTGCAACTAGGTGAGCAACCTATACGATGCAACACATACAAGCTCACAAGCAAGCAAGGAAAGTAACACAAGTAAGCTTGCAAAAGTAAAGGGACGAGAAGACCAAGAGTGGAGCCGGTGAAGACGAGGATGTGTTACCGAAGTTCCTTCCTTTTGAAGGGAAGTACGTCTCCGTTGGAGCGGTGTGGAGGCACAATGCTCCCCAAGAAGCCACTAGGGCCACCGTATTCTCCTCACGCCCTCACACAATGCGAGATGCCGTGATTCCACTATTGGTGCCCTTGAAGCCGCCGACCGAACCTTTACAAACAAGGTTGGGGCTCTCTCCACAACTTAATTGGAGGCCCGCAACGAAACCACGAAGCTTCACCACAATGGTGTTGGGGAATGTTGCAGAAAACAAAAATTTTCCTACTCGTTTCACCAAGATCCATCTAGGAGTTCATCTAGCAATGAGTCATCGGATGCATCTACTTACCTTTGTAGATCGCGTGCGGAAGCGTTCAAAGAACGGTGATGATGTAGTCGAACACGACGTGATCCAAATCACCGATGACCAAGCGCCGAACGGACGGCACCTCCGCGTTCAACTCACGTACGGGACGGGAGACGTCTCCTCCTTCTTGATCCAGCAAGGGGGAAGGAGAGGTTGATGAAGATCCAGCAGCACGACGGCGTGGTGGTGGATGCAGGGCGTCACAGTAGCAGGGCTTCGCCTATACTACGAGAGAGAGACGTAACGGGGAGAGAGGGAGGCGCCAGGGGCTGGTGTATGAAGTCCCTCCTCTCCCCCACTATATATAGGGGTGCTAGGGGGGGCGGCGGCCCTAGGAGATGGAATCTCCTAGGGGGGCGGCGGCCAAGGGTGGGGGGCTTGCCCCCCAAGCAAGGGGGCGCCCCCTTTAGGGTTTCCCCTCAACCCTAGCCGCATGGGCCCTAGGGGAGTGGCGCCCCAGCCCACTTTGGGCTGGGTTCCCTCCCACTTCAGCCCATGGGGCCCCCCCGGGATAGGTGGCCCCACCCGGTGGACCCCCGGGACCCTTCCGGTGGTCCCGGTACAATACCGGTGACCCCGAAACTTGTCCCGATGGCCGAAACAACACTTCCTATATATAATTCTTTACCTCCGGACCATTCCGGAACTCCTCGTGACGTCCGGGATCTCATCCGGGACTCCGAACAACATTCGGGTTACTGCATATACATATCTTCACAACCCTAGCGTCACCGAACCTTAAGTGTGTAGACCCTACGGGTTCGGGAGACAAGCAGACATGACCGAGACGACTTTCCGGTCAATAACCAACAGCGGGATCTGGATACCCATGTTGGCTCCCACATGCTCCACGATGATCTCATCGGATGAACCACGATGTCGAGGATTCAATCAACCCCGTATGCAATTCCCTTTGTCAATCGATATGTTACTTGCCCGAGATTCGATCGTCGGTATCCCAATACCTCGTTCAATCTCGTTACCGGAAAGTCACTTTACTCGTACCGTAATGCATGATCCCGTGACCAGAAAATTGGTCACTTTGAGCTCATTATGATGATGCATTACCGAGTGGGCCCAGTGCTACCTCTCCGTCATACGGAGTGACAAATCCCAGTCTTGATCCATGTCAACCCAACAGACACTTTCGGAGATACCCGTAGTCTACCTTTATAGTCACCCAGTTACGTTGTGACATTTGGTATACCCAAAGCACTCCTACGGTATCCGGGAGTTACACGATCTCATGGTCTAAGGAAAAGATACTTGACATTGGAAAAACTCTAGCAAACGAACTATACGATCTTGTGCTATGTTTAGGATTGGGTCTTGTCCATCACATCATTCTCCTAATGATGTGATCTCGTTATCAATGACATCCAATGTCCATAGTCAGGAAACCATGACTATCTGTTGATCAACGAGCTAGTCAACTAGAGGCTTACTAGGGACATGTTGGTGTCTGTTATTCACACATGTATTACGATTTCCGGATAACACAATTATAGCATGAATAAAGACAATTATCATGAATAAGGAAATATAATAATAATGCTTTTATTATTGCCTCTAGGGCATATTTCCAACAGTCTCCCACTTGCACTAGAGTCAATAATCTAGTTACATTGTGATGAATCGAACACCCATGGAATTCTGGTGTTGATCATGTTTTGCTCTAGGGAGAGGTTTAGTCAACGGATCTGCTACATTCAGGTCCGTATGTACTTTACAAATATCTATGTCTCCATCTTGAACATTTTCACGAATGGAGTTGAAGCGACGCTTGATGTGCCTTGTCTTCTTGTGAAACCTGGGCTCCTTGGCAAGTGCAATAGCTCCAGTGTTGTCACAGAAAAGTTTGATTGGCCCTGACACATTGGGTATGACTCCTAGGTCGGTGATGAACTCCTTCACCCATATTGCTTCATGTGCTGCCTCCGAGGCTGCCATGTACTCCGCTTCACATGTAGATCCCGCCACGACGCTTTGCTTGCAACTGCACCAGCTTACTGCCCCACCATTCAAAATATACACATATCCGGTTTGTGACTTAGAGTCATCCAGATCTGTGTCGAAGCTAGCGTCGACGTAACCCTTTACGACGAGCTCTTCGTCACCTCCATAAACGAGAAACATTTCCTTAGTCCTTTTCAGGTACTTCAGGATATTCTTGACCGCTGTCCAATGTTCCTTGCCGGGATTACTTTGGTACCTTCCTACCAAACTTATGGCAAGGTTTACATCAGGTCTGGTACACAGCATGGCATACATAATAGAACCTATGGCTGATGCATAGGGCATGACGCTCATCTCTTCTATATCTTCTGCCGTGGTCGGACATTGAGCTGAGCTCAATTTCATACCTTGTAACACAGGCAAGAACCCCTTCTTAGATTGATCCATATTGAACTTCTTCAATATCTTATCAAGGTATGTGCTTTGTGAAAGACCTATGAGGCGTCTCGATCTATCTCTATAGATTTTGATGCCTAATATATAAGCAGCTTCTCCAAGGTCCTTCATTGAAAAACTCTTATTCAAGTAGGCCTTGATGCTGTCCAAGAGTTCTATATCATTTCCCATCAATAGTATGTCATCTACATATAATATGAGAAATGCTACAGAGCTCCCACTCACTATCTTGTAAACGCAGGCTTCTCCATAAGTCTGCGTAAACCCAAACGCTTTGATCATCTCATCAAAGCGAATGTTCCAACTCCGAGATGCTTGCACCAGCCCATAAATCGAGCGTTGGAGCTTGCACACCTTGTTAGCATTCTTAGGATCGACAAAACCTTCCGGCTGCATCATATACAATTCTTCCATAAGGAAACCATTAAGGAATGCCGTTTTGACGTCCATTTGCCATATCTCATAAACGTAGAATGCGGCAATTGCTAACATGATTCGGACGGACTTTAGCTTCTCTACCGGTGAGAAAGTCTCATCGTAGTCAACCCCTTGAACTTGTCAATAACCCTTAGCGACAAGTCGAGCTTTATAGATGGTAACATTACCATCCGCGTCTGTCTTCTTCTTAAAGATCCATTTATTTTCTATGGCTCGCCGTTCAACGGGCAAGTCAGTCAAAGTCCATACTTAATTTTCATACATGGATCCTATCTCGGATTTCATGGATTCTAGCCATTTGTCGGAATCCGGGCCCGCCATCGCTTCTTCATAGTTCGAAGGTTCACCGTTGTCTAACAACATGATTTCCAAGACAGGGTTTCCGTACCACTCTGGTGCGGAACGTGTCCTTGTGGACCTTCGAATTTCAGTAGGAGCTTGATCAGAAGTATCTTGATCATTATCATTAACTTCCTCTCTAGTCGGTGCAGGCACCTCAGGAACATTTTCTTGAGTTGCGCCATTTTCCGGTTCAAGAGGTAATACTTCATCAAGCTCTACTTTCCTCCCACTTACTTCTTTCGAGAGAAACTCTTTCTCTAGAAAGGACCCATTCTTGGCAACAAAGATCTTGCCTTCGGATCTGAGGTAGAAGGTGTACCCAATAGTTTCTTTTGGGTATCCTATGAAGACGCATTTTTCCGACTTGGGTTCGAGCTTTTCAGTTTGAAGTTTCTTGACATAAGCATCGCCTCCCCAAACTTTTAGAAATGACAGCTTAGGTTTCTTCCCAAACCATAATTCATACGGTGTCGTCTCAATGGATTTCGACGGAGCCCTATTTAAAGTGAATGCGGCAGTCTCTAAAGCATAGCCCCAAAAAGATAGCGGTAAATCGGTATAGATCGCACCATATCTAATAGAGTGCGATTACGACATTCGGACACACCGTTATGCTGAGGTGTTCCAGGCGGCGTGAGTTGTGAAACTATTCCACATTTTCTTAAGTGTGTGCCAAATTCGTGACTCAAGTATTCTCCTCCACGATCTGATCGTAGAAACTTGATTTTCCTGTCACGTTGATTTTCAACCTCACTCTGAAATTCCTTGAACTTTTCAAAGGTTTCAGACTTGTGTTTCATTAAGTAGATATACCCATATCTACTTAAATCACCAGTGAGCGTGAGAACATAACGATAGCCACCGCGAGCCTCAACACTCATTGGACCGCACACATCAGTATGTATGATTTCCAATAAGTTGGTTGCTCGCTCCATTGTTCCTGAGAACGGAGTCTTGGTCATCTTACCCATGAGGCATGGTTCGCACGTGTCAAATGATTCATAATCAAGAGACTCTAAAAGTCCATCTGCATGGAGCTTCTTCATGCGTTTGACACCTATGTGACCAAGGCGGCAGTGCCACAAGTATGTGGGACTATCATTATCAACCTTACATCTTTTGGTACTCACATTATGAACATGTGTAGTATTACGTTCGAGATTCATAAAGAATAAACCATTCACCATAGGAGCATGACCATAAAACATATCTCTCATATAAATAGAACAACCATTATTCTCGGATTTAAATGAGTAGCCATCTCGAATTAAACGAGATCCCGATACAATGTTCATGCTCAAAGCTGGCACTAAATAACAATTATTAAGGTTTAAAACTAATCCCGAAGGTAGATATAGAGGTAGCGTGCCGACGGTGATCACATTGACCTTGGAACCATTCCCGACGCGCATCGTCACCTCGTCCTTTGCCAGTTTCGGCTTATTCCGCAGCCCCTGCTTTGAGTTACAAATGTGAGCAACTGCACCGGTATCAAATACCCAGGAGCTACTACGGACACTAGTAAGGTACACATCAATTACATGTATATCACATATACCTTTTGTTTTGCCGGCCTTCTTGTCTGCTAAGTATTTAGGGCAGTTCCGCTTCCAGTGACCGCTTCCCTTGCAATAAAAGCACTCAGTCTCGGGCTTGGGTCCATTCTTTGGCTTCTTCCCGGCAGCTTGCTTGCCGGGCGCGGCAACCTCCTTGCCGCCCTTCTTGAAGTTCTTTTTACCCTTGCCTTTCTTGAACTTAGTGGCTTTATTGACCATCAACACTTGATGTTCCTTCTTGACTTCTACCTCCGCTGATTTCAGCATTGAGAACAACTCAGGAATGGTCTTTTGCATCCCCTGCATGTTGAAGTTCATCACAAAGCTCTTGTAGCTTGGTGGAAGCGACTGGAGGATTCTGTCAATGACCGCATCATCCGGGAGATTAACTCCCAACTGAGACAAGCGGTTATGTAACCCAGACATAGTGAGTATGTGCTCACTGACAGAACTATTTTCCTCCATCTTACAGCTGAAGAACTTATCGGAGACTTCATATCTCTCGATCCGGGCATGAGCTTGAAAAACCATTTTCAGCTCTTCGAACATCTCATATGCTCCATGTCTCTCAAAACGCTTTTGGAGCCCCGGCTCTAAGCTGTAAAGCATGCCGCACCGAACGAGGGAGTAGTCGTCAACACGTGTCTGCCAAGCGTTCATAACGTCTTGGTTCTGTGGGACGGGAGCTTCACCTAGCGGTGCTTGTAGGACATAATCTTTCTTGGCAGCTATGAGGATGATCCTCAGGTTCCGGACCCAGTCCGTATAGTTGCTGCCATCGTCTTTCAGCTTGGTTTTCTCTAGGAACGCGTTGAAGTTGAGGCTACGTGGGCCATTTGATCTACAAGACATATTGTAAAATATTTTAGACTAAGTTCATGATAATTAAGTTCATCTAATCAAATTATTAATGAACTCCCACTTAGATTAGACATCCCTCTAGTCATCTAAGTATTACATGATCCGAGTTAACTAGGCCATGTCCGATCATCACGTGAGACGGACTAGTCAACATCGGTGAACATCTTCATGTTGATCGTATCTTCTATACGACTCATGCTCGACCTTTCGGTCTTCTGTGTTCCGAGGCCATGTCTGTACATGCTAGGCTCGTCAAGTCAACCTAAGTGTTTGCATGTGTAAATCTGTCTTACACCCGTTGTATGTGAACGTCTGAATAAAACACCCGATCATCACGTGGTGTTTTGAAACAGCGAACTGTCGCAACGGTGCACAGTTAGGGGGAACACTTCTTGAAATTATTATGAGGGATCATCTTATTTACTACCGTCGTTCTAAGTAAACAAGATGCAAAACATGATAAACATCACATGCAATCAAATAATAAACGTGACATGATATGGCCAATATCACACAGCTCCTTTGATCTCCATCTTGGGGCTCCATGATCATCTTGTCACCGGCTTGACACCATGATCTCCATCATCATGATCTCCATCATCGTGTCTCCATGAAGTTGCTCGCCAACTATTACTTCTACTACTATGGCTAACGCGTTTAGCAATAAAGTAAAGTAATTTACATGGCATTTCTCAATGACACGCAGGTCATATAAAAGAATAAAGACAACTCCTATGGCTCCTGCCGGTTGTCATACTCATCGACATGCAAGTCGTGATTTCTATTACAATAGCATGAACATCTCATACATCACATATAGATCATTCATCATTCATCACAACTTTGGCCATATCATATCACAAACCACTTGCTGCAAAAAACAAGTTAGACGTCCTCTAATTGATGTTGCAAGTTTTACGTGGCTGAATTTAGGGTTCTAGCAAGAACGACTTCTTACCTACGTTAAAGCCACAACGTGATTTTTCAACTTCTATTTACCCTTCATAAGTACCCTGTTCATCGAATCCGCTCCAACTAAAGTGGGAGAGTCAGACACCCGCCAGCCACCTTATGCAACTAGTGCATGTTAGTCGGTGGAACCGGTCTCACGTAAGCGTACGTGTAAGGTTGGTCCGGGCCGCTTCATCCCACAATGCCGCTGAAGCAAGAAAAGACTAGTAGCGGCAAGAAAGTTGACAAATCTACGCCCACAACAAATTGTGTTCTACTCGCGCAAGAAGAACTACGCATAGACCTAGCTCATGATGCCACTATTGGGGAACGTTGCAGAAAACAAAAATTTTCCTACTCGTTTCACCAAGATCCATCTAGGAGTTCATCTAGCAACGAGTCATCGGATGCATCTACATACCTTTGTAGATCGCGTGCGGAAGCGTTCAAAGAACGGTGATGATGTAGTCGAACACAACGTGATCCAAATCACCGATGACCAAGCGCCGAACGGACGGCACCTCCGCGTTCAACACACGTACGGGACGGGAGACGTCTCCTCCTTGTTGATCCAGCAAGGGGGAAGGAGAGGTTGATGATGATCCAGCAGCATGACGGCGTGGTGGTGGATGCAGGGCGTCACAGTAGCAGGGCTTCGCCTATACTACGAGAGAGAGACGTAACGGGGAGAGAGGGAGGCGCCAGGGGCTGGTGTATGAAGTCCCTCCTCTCCCCCACTATATATAGGGGTGCTAGGGGGGGCGCCGGCCCTAGGAGATGGAATCTCCTAGGGGGGGCGGCGGCCAAGGGTGGGGGGCTTGCCCCCCAAGCAAGGGGGCGCCCCCTTTAGGGTTTCCCCTCAACCCTAGCCGCATGGGCCCTAGGGGAGTGGCGCCCCAGCCCACTTTGGGCTGGGTTCCCTCCCACTTCAGCCCATGGGGCCCCCCGGGATAGGTGGCCCCACCCGGTGGACCCCCGGGACCCTTCCGGTGGTCCCGGTACAATACCGGTGACCCCGAAACTTGTCCCGATGGCCGAAATAGCACTTCCTATATATAATTCTTTACCTCCGGACCATTCCGGAACTCCTCGTGACGTCCGGGATCTCATCCGGGACTCCGAACAACATTCGGGTTACTGCATATACATATCTTCACTACCCTAGCGTCACCGAACCTTAAGTGTGTAGACCCTACGGGTTCGGGAGACAAGCAGACATGACCGAGACGATCTCCGGTCAATAACCAACAGCGGGATCTGGATACCCATGTTGGCTCCCACATGCTCCTCGATGATCTCATCGGATGAACCACGATGTCGAGGATTCAAGCAACCCCGTATGCAATTCCCTTTGTCAATCGATATGTTACTTGCCCGAGATTCGATCGTCGGTATCCCAATACCTCGTTCAATCTCGTTACCGGCAAGTCACTTTACTCATACCGTAATGCATGATCCCGTGACCAGACACTTGGTCACTTTGAGCTCATTATGATGATGCATTACCGAGTGGGCCCAGTGCTACCTCTCCGTCATACGGAGTGACAAATCCCAGTCTTGATCCATGTCAACCCAACAGACACTTTCGGAGATACCCGTAGTCTACCTTTATAGTCACCCAGTTACGTTGTGACGTTTGGTATACCCAAAGCACTCCTACGGTATCCGGGAGTTACACGATCTCATGGTCTAAGGAAAAGATACTTGACATTGGAAAAACTCTAGCAAACGAACTATACGATCTTGTGCTATGTTTAGGATTGGGTCTTGTCCATCACATCATTCTCCTAATGATGTGATCTCGTTATCAATGACATCCAATGTCCATAGTCAGGAAACCATGACTATCTGTTGATCAACGAGCTAGTCAACTAGAGGCTTACTAGGGACATGTTGGTGTCTGTTATTCACACATGTATTACGATTTCCGGATAACACAATTATAGCATGAATAAAGACGATTATCATGAATAAGGAAATATAATAATAATGCTTTTATTATTGCCTCTAGGGCATATTTCCAACAAATGGAATATGGCTTCGAGGTGACCTCAACCGTCTAGGGTGCTCAAACACCCAAGAGTATCAAAATCCACACAAGAAAGTATGGGGGAAGCAAATATCCTTTGGTGGAAGTGTAGATCTAGGTCTCCTCCTTCAATCCCTAACAAATCAACAAGTTTGAGTGGCTAGAGAGAGATCGGGCAAGAGAGCTTGAAGTGCATTAATGGTGGAGTGAGAGAGGTCAAAGGTGAGAGTGGTAGGTGGGAGAAGCTCCCTTATATAGCAACCCTAAATTCCAGCCGTTAATGCGTTTTTTGCACTACAGCGGTACAACCGGTCCTCGTCCCGGTACAACCGGGACTCACGGCGTATCTGCAGAACCCTACCAAGCGGTACAACCGGACCTGCAGGCGGTAGTACCGGCTAAGAAAAATAACCGGACTAACCGCCTAGCCACCGCACAACCACCGCATCAAAACAGGAGCTTGACCGATACTTGGGCGGTGCCTGGCCGGAACAACCGCATGGCCTTGAGCTCTTGGGAGGCTAAGTTCTGAGCGGAAGAACCGCTCGGACCACCGGTGGTACCGGTCATCGAGGAACGACCGGACCAACCGGGCCACTACCGCCCAAGAACCGCATCAAAACAGAAGCGCGAGCGGTACTTGAGCGGTGCATGGCCGGAACCACCGCCCTAGCTTTTGCAGAGCATGGTGGCGGTACCACCGCCCGGAGGCAGCGGTACAACCGCTCGAGCAAAGCTGATGAGCGACAAGACCCAGCGGTACAACCGCTCCAGAGAGCGGTACAACCGCTGGGCAGAAACAGTGAGCAGGAATAGATAAGGGAAGAGATAAGGAAAACGCTCTCTCTCTCTCTCACACACACCTGAGAAAGACAAAGGAGGGGTGATGAAGGTGTACGTGAAAAGATTCCCCCAGTTCTTTCTATTGAGGATTCCCTCTTGATAGTACGGGTTCCCTATGACCAAAGAGATAAAAAGCATAGGGGACTCCGTCTTCGATCTTTTCCTACAAGAGAGAATAGCTTTCCGATGTGGGCCTAAGCGTCAAGAACCTGAAACATTTAGCACAAGATTAGACCAATAAAGGGTTGTCATCATCATCCAAAACATAAAGTAGGGAAATGCCCTTTCACATACAACTTTTAGAAGTCATACTCATTGTATTTTTTTATAAAATTAGAGAGATGGCATTTTTAGCATGGCATTTTTCGTTTTGGTAGTTCATACAACTTTTTAAAATCACACTCATTGTATTTTTTATGAAATTAGAGAGATTACATTTTTTATAAAGTAACATGCCATTTTTTTCATAAGTTAGATCATGGTAATTTAGGGGTCTTTGTTTGTTAATGGCGGTTTTTCGAAAAAGTAAAGTAAAACCTGGGGGTTCGCCCCGAGGCCTCCTCCCGGCGATCGACCCAATAGGGGGTTCGCCGACTATTACTCACTGCAAACAACGGGGGTAGCACAACTCGACATCCGGCTAGTCCAAGGACAACCACTAACGACAACACAACTACAACGCAAAAGAGCCTACCCAAAACCAAGAGCCTCGCCGCGTCTCGACCGATGTCAGTCACCACCGAAGAACAACAGCCCCCGCCAAGCTTCCCTTGTCGACGCACCATCCCCTTTGATGCCTAAGGAGAGCTTTCCTCTGGATAGGCACCGCGCCTCTATAAACAACAGTTATTGTTTGGTTTTTTGAAATTTGGAAGCAAATCTGGCGACCAAAAGAAAGTAGAGCTTTGGGTATTTTGGACCTCGTGAAAGGCGTGATCATCAGAAAATCATGCATGGAACATACTGCTGTAGTTTCTGAACCTATTGGACAAGCACAAGGGACATCTTTTCAATGTCGTTTCATGGGATAAGTTAGGCAACGGGCATATATGGTTATTTGTTTCTTGGGTGGATAGATGGATGGGTGGGGATTGCCGTGGAGGATCTCGCGCTGAATGTTTTTAGCGTCATTCCTCATATACAGATTGTGTAATGATGCTTGGATCAAAGATATGTGTGTGTCTAGAACTCAGACGACTGAGACTTAACGAATTCACAGTCGAGTGACGTCAGCATAGTTTCTTTTTTGCTACAAGCGGCATGGCTGGATGCTACAAACGGTGATGAAAAATGTTGCGACGGTATTGCAAGCAACAACAATAAATGCTACAACTGTTCTAACTGAAATTCTACAACCGACAATGAAGAATGTTGCAACCGGTGAGACGACATGCTACAACCAATGAGGGACGACATGCTACAACCAGCAAAATGGATGTTGCAACTGGTAGGAAAAAATATTGCAAACATTGACATAAAATGTTGCATGGTTGATTGAGACTTGGGTTAAATTTCAGTCAACTGCTTTTTAGCAGGCCCACAAAGATATTAAGAGGCGGATTAACATTTGTACTTTCGATCAGGTTTTGACCATGCGGGAGGCCACTGCTGATGTTCACATTGAACCAGATACCGATGACAGTGGGACTAGTCACAATGGGGAGTAACTTAGACTAGTAACATCACATTTTACTAGGCTATGTTACTACCTCCACAGTGGGTAGTAACATATGTGTGTTGTCATGTTATGGTTCATTTATTAGTCTATAGACTCATATTATCTTGGTATGTGTGATATTACAGTAACTAGCTAAGTTACCACCATCACCTCTCTCATCATTAAATATGTGCCACATAAGCAAAATTATCTTGAAAAGTGTGATGTTACTAGTGATGTTACTCCCGCTGTGGCCAGTCTGAGGCTCCATGGTTGAATAGTCAACAAAATCTGCCTATGGTGCTCACTTCAATGCGAGTTTCTATTCTTGGAATTCAATGCTAGCCAACAATAGGAAAGTTTGAGTGAGGTGATCAGACTAGTCACAGTGGGGAGTAACTTAGAGTAGTAACATGCATATGTTACTAGTCTATGTTACTACCTCCACAGTGGATAGTAACATATGTGTTGTGTCATGCATCACTTCATTTATTAGGTTGTGGACTCATCTTTATCAGAAAAGAAGCATTCCTACTCCCTCGTGAGGGAGCCGCGTTGGGTTTATATTGATTGAGACAGAAACCCTGTCGTGGTTTACAAGAATCCAACGATCGCTAGGATACGTTGGTTACAGGAGTACGAGATTGATATGAGAGGGAGAGAGAGATAGAGATAGAGTTGAGATTACAAAGTTAAACAACTATCTATCTAACACCCTCCCTTAATCTCAACTATCCTACATTGAGATTTCTCTTAAACTCCTCAAATGGCTTGACTGATAAGGCTTTGGTGAAACCATCTGCTACTTGATCCTTGGATGGAATAAACCGGATGTCCAACTTCTTCTCTGCAACTCTTTCTCATAAAAAATGAAAATCAATTTCAATATGTTTGGTTCTACCACGGAAAACAGGATTAGCAGAGAGATATGTGGCTCCCAAATTATCACACCATAAACATGAGACACGATGTTGCTTGATTCCCAATTCATTAAGCAGTGATTCCAACCAAATAATTTCAGCAGTGGCATTTGCTAGTGATTTGTACTCAGCTTCAGTACTTGACCTTGATATTGTGGCCTGCTTTCTGGTACTCCAAGAAATAAGATTAGAGCCAAAGAACACTACAAATCCACCAGTTGACTTTCTGTCATCAGAACATCCTGCCTAGTCGGCATCAGAGAAAGCACTGACAAGAGTGGAGTTAGATCGTCTGAACTGAAGACCTAGACTCACAGTGTGTTTAATATATCGCATAATTCTCTTAATGGCTATCCAATGTATAGTAGTGGGTGCATGCAGATACTGGCAAACCTTGTTAACAGCAAAGGATATATCTGGTCTTGTCAGTGTCAAGTACTGCAAGGCTCCCACAGCACTCTGTATTTTGTGCTCTCTTCCTCCTTAAGCAGCTCTCCTTCAAAGGCTGACAGTTTTTCCGAAGAAGACAATGGTGTAGGTGAAGGCTTACAGTCCTTCATCCCCATACGAGTCAGAAGTTCAGTAGCATATTTCTCTTGATTCAGTACAATGCCATCTTGAATCTTCTTGACTTCAATACCTAGAAAGAAGTGTAGATCACCGAGATCTTTCAAAGAAAACTCTGAACTTAGATCATGCAGAAGAGCATTAGTAGCACTTTGTGAAGAGCTCGCAACTATAATGTCGTCAACATATATGAGCACAAATATAGTTGTGTTGGCCTTGTTATAAATAAACAGTGATGTGTCAGCTTTAGATGCAACAAAACCAAGGTACCTTAACTGAGAGCTCAACCTTGAATACCATGCTCTTGGTGCTTGTTTCAAGCCATACAATGCCTTGTCCAGTTTACACACATAATGTGGTGTTTTCTTATTTTCATACCCAGGTGTCGGATTTTGGGTTCCGGCAGACCCTTGAGGTTCGAACACTGGGGTGCGCGCGGAGATTTCGCCTTCTACCTACCTGCACCCCTCCGCCTCTCTAAGATCTAAGCTATGGAAAGAACAGCACAAGAGACATAGGGTTTATACTGGTTCGGGCCATCGTTGTGGTGTAATACCCTACTCCAGTGTGTGGTGTGGTGGATTGCCTCTTGGGCTGATGATGATGAGCAATACAAGGAAGAACAACCTTGCGAGGGTCTGTTCTTGGCTGAGGGGATGAACTGCTAGGAGGAGTTCAGTCACCCTTCTCTCTCTCTCTCTCTCTTCTCGATTCTCTCTCTGATTTCGATTTCGATCCCAGCTTGTTTCTGGGTTGGCCGATTCTGGATCTTTCCTACCCTGGGGGTGGCTAGTCCTATTTATAGGCAAAGACCCTGGGCCTCTTCCCAAATATTGAGCGGGAAGGGCGCCAACAATTGGCCATTTTGAAGGGGAACATCTGGTACACTTATCCTGACTAAAGTTGGTCCTCGCCTGCCAAAGGCTCTGGTGGTGACACTGGCTTGGGCTCCACAATGACTTCCTCCCTGCCGTTGGGCTGGTCTTGGTCCTGTTGCACCGAAACGGGTGCTGAAAGTGCAACTATCCCTAGGTGGTTTTGGTAATTCATAACAACATATAGCTCATTGAGCTAATGCTATTCCAAGATGACTATTTCAGGAAAGCTCAATGATTGGCATGGCATGGATGTGAAAGTGGAACCCTCAAAATGCTAAGGACAAAGGATTGGCTCAAGCTCAAAAGCTCAAGACTCTTCATTTTATATTTTAGTGATCCAAGATCACATTGAGTCTTTAGGAAAAGCCAATACTATCAAGGAGGGATGAGGTGTTTCTTAATGAGCCTCTTGCTTCATGTGCTTAGTGATATGCTCCAAAACCCTCAACTAATTTCCCATATCCACATATGACCTAAACCCTAAGCCAAACTCGGTCCTACCGATTCTTTCTATCCGGCGCCACCGAGTTTCACTTGTCATAATCCACTGCCAAACCCTAGCAATTCGGTTCTACTGATAGGGATCTCGGTCTCACCGAGATGGGATTGCAAACTCTCTGTTTCCCTTTCGTAACTTTTCGGTCTCACCTAAAGAGCGATTCGGTCCCACCGAGATTGCAATGTAAATTCAGTGTTTCCCTTTTGTAACTTTTCGGTCTCACCGAAAGAGAAAATCGGTCCCACCGAGTTTGCCTGACCAACTCTCTGGTTAGCTAATTACCAAAATCGGTCTCACCGAGTTTGTGTAATCGGTCTCACCGAGATTACGTTATGCCCAAACCCTAACCATATCGGTCCTACCGAGTTGCATGTCAGTCCCACCGAAAATCTCTAACGGTCACTAGGTTTACCTTTTCGGTCTGACCGAGTTTGTTGATTCGGTCCCACCGAGATTGGAAAACTGTGTGTAACGGTTGGATTTTGTGTGGAGGCTATATATACCCCTCCACCTCCTCTTCATTCGTGGAGAGAGCCATCAGAACACATACACAATTCCAACTCATATGTTCTGAGAGAGAACCACCTACTCATGTGTTGAGACCAAGATATTCCATTCCTACCATATGAATCTTGATCTCTAGCCTTCCCAAGTTGCTTTCCACTCAAATCTTCTTTCCACAAAATCCAAATCCTATGAGAGAGAGTTGAGTGTTGGGGAGACTATCATTTGAAGCACAAGAGCAAGGAGTTCATTACCTACACACCATTTGTTACTTCTTGGAGAGTGGTGTCTCCTAGATTGGCTAGGTGTCACTTGGGAGCCTCCGACAAGATTGTGGAGTTGAACCAAGGAGTCTGTAAGGGCAAGGAGATCGCCTACTTCGTGAAGATCTACCGCTAGTGAGGCAAGTCCTTCGTGGGCGATGGCCATGGTGGGATAGACAAGGTTGCTTCTTCGTGGACCCTTTGTGGGTGGTTGCTTCTTCGTGGACCCTTCGTGGGTGGAGCCCTCCATGGACTCGCGCAACCGTTAGCCTTTGTGGGTGGAGCCCTCCGTGGACTCGCGCAACCATTACCCTTCGTGGGTTGAAGTCTCCATCAACGTGGATGTAGGATAGCACCACCTATCCGAACCACGGGAAAAACATCCGTGTCTCCAATTGCGTTTGAATTCCCCAAACCCTTCCCTTTACATTCTTGCAAGTTGCATGCTTTACTTTCCGCTGCCAATATACTCTTTGCATGCTTGCTTGAATTATGTGATGATTGCTTGACTTGTCCTACAATAGCTAAAATCTGCCAAGAACTAAAATTGGGAAAAGGTTAAGTTTTTATTTGGTCAAGTAGTCTAATCACCCCCCCTCTAGACATACTTTCGATCCTACAGGTGCCTTTGCTTGATGCTCTCGCCTGCGCTTGCTCCCTTTGCACCAAAGAGGAAAGGGGGACACTGCGCGGGCTGGCGCCCGCCTGGCACCCTTGGTCGTCATGGCTTGCATCACGGGCACCTCGTGAGGTACCCCACCTTGATCTCTCCGCCTCCTCGCGAGACAGCCTGATGAGGCCGTGCCTGAGGAAGCTCTGTGTCGTCTGCCCCGCGAGGCTTGGCCCCTCGCGAGGGTCTTGGGTCTGTGTTGATGAAGATGGGTCGTGCTAGGCCGCCCTTTGAGCCACGCCGCAGGCCACAGGCAGGCAAGTCTGGGGACCCCCGTTCCCAGAACGCCGACAGTAGCCCCCGGGCCCAAGGCGCGCCCGGACTTGGCCGTGCAGGGAGGCGAAAGGGCAAGAGCGAAGCGCCGCGGGCCTAACAGCCTGCGGCCTTGTGTGCCACATGGCGGTTGATTGGACGTGGGCGTCTCCACTTCCCCATGGCGCCTCAGCAACTGCATGGATTGGACAAGTCCCTGCATGCAAAGCGGGTCATGATTACCTGTGATCATGGAGGTCGGCGGTTGGCCTTCGCCGGCCATAAGTACGGAACGGCACGCGCCCTTCCAGTCCATCCCTTCTTGCTTCTCCTTCTTCTCGGTCCTTGCTCCGTCTTGCTGCAATGGCTCCGATCCGCCGGTTCTCGACGGCAGAGAAGGGAAAGTCTCCCCAAGAGGAACTAGACCTGCTCCCACCGAAGAAACGGCTCGCCCTCCGCGGCCGGGATGAGGGGGCCCATCAGGTGGTGTCGAGGCCCTGGTGCGAGCGGCCACCGCTGGGGTTCCCGCTTCCCTTGTACGCCCACATCGAGGGCTCTGAAGGAGTCGATGCCGATCGCCACGGGCGGCGCCGCCGTCGGCGCCGACGGGTCACGAAGGTGTGGGTCGTCCCCCCTGGGGTCCACACCGAGGGCTCCTCCCGAGAGTTCGTGCTCCACGCCGCCATGCCTCCTCAGTCCTGGATTCGCCTTCCTCCCTTCTTCGCCTCCATCATCCCGCATGGAGAGCTCCTGGAGCTTTGGCTGCAGCACGCCGGCTGCAGCGACCTCGCGACCGAGGCAGAAGTCGCGGTCGTTGCCCCGGGCGAGGTCTTCATGACTCGAGGCTGGAGCGAAATCACCCGGGTTTGCGGGAAAAGAGGCGCCTTCGCGATCCACTTGGAATACGACGGTGCTTCGGTGATGTTCTTCAAGGTCTTCGATGCGAACGGGCGCCGGCTGGAGTGCTGCCCCAGGAGAGGTGGTCGGGACCCTGCTACGGTGAGGACTGGGCCCGCCGGTCGCTCCCTTGGCGGCTGCTCAAGCGGCAGAGGCGTCGGAGGTTCTAGCGACTCCGGCGAGCTCTTCGCGACTCCGGAGACGAGCGACGACAGCTACGAGCCCCCGAGCCGGCGCTGCTCCTGGAGCAGGGCGGGCTCGTCAGGCCGTCGCCGACTCTGATCTGGATGGGGTTGGTGCCGGTGCTTGACGGCCCACTGTTGATGATGGCGTCTTTTGCAGGGGCGCGTGTAGTTATCGTCCTTTTAGGATCTGTTCCCTGCGAGGAATCAAAGACGCGTCCCGTGGGGGCTTGTAAGGTGCCTGTGATCCTGTTTTGTTAATATAACCCTTGTCGTAGAACTGTGCAAGTTGCTCATTCCATCTTAGCTCAGTTCTCCCTTTCGAACCTCACGAGGGCTTGGTGCTCTTTGCCGACAGGTCCCAGTCCCAAGGCGGCTTCAGCCGTCGCTGGTATGCCAGGTCGCGATGCCGTGGTCAAGGCCAGGAGGTGAGCGACCGGGGGTCCGGTAAGAGCCTCTGACTCGCGATGCTCAGGAGGTCCCCTTTGGCGCTCAAGCAGCCGTCGTTCGGTGAGAAAGGAGTGCGGCGTCACTAACACAGGATTGCATTAGGTGCGGGGATGGTGCCACGGTAGCTGGTGCTTCCGGGTGGTGACTTATCTCGAGAATCAGGGGCCGCTCTCTAGTGTGTCGCCGGGTCCGTGCATCGGCAGGCGTGAGGTTGCTTGGTGAGGTCCTCGCGTGTCCCTCCCCTCTCGCCTTTGCTCCCCTTTCTGCTCTACGTCCTCGGGTCCCAGCCCTCGAGCGAGTCTCAGCCGTCGCTGGTATGCCAGGTCGCGATGCCGTGGACAAGGCCAGAGGGTGAGGGCTGGAGAGCCAGTAGGAGCCCTGAGTCGTGATGCTCAGGAACCCCCCTTTAACGTGCAAGCGGTTCGCGTGGATGAGAATGAAGGAGACACCGCAAGGGCCTCGCCTGATGCAGCTCCTTTAGGAGATCCTGTAGACCCATCATAGAAAGAACGAGGGGTTTCCATGACAATTGATAGTCAGCCGTTGGTTGCTTCCAAGGGGCGATGAGGCACTGAAGGCTTGACGAGGTGGTGCCATGCGGGGCTGCCGCGGCAGAGCTCATCCATTCAGGTTTGTCGGCGTTGCAGGGACGGACCCATGCGCAAGCGTCATGCCATTTGGGAGCAGCTCCGTCAGTTGGCGTCAGTTGAGCGGGCAACTAGGTCAAACACATTAGCCGCGAAGGAGTGGATTCATTCAAATAGATGCTGGGAAGGCGGACATCACTGGGTCAGGCCCGAGCGACTTGGGGATGATGCAGCCCGTGGAGCGCCCCCAACAAAGTAAGCTAACAACATGAAATAAAAGGGATACATGCCGCAGGGATGGACCCACGCGGCCTGGGAATAATGCAGCCCTGGGGGGCGCTCCCAGCTGGAAATGAAACTTGAAAGATGTCACCTGATGATGTTGAGAACGAAGGAGTGTTGGTGTAGCAGACTCGGTGGGCTGCGGAAGCCGACCCTCACGAGCCCCCAGGCCTAGGGGCCTCGGGAGGCTCCAGAGGCGCTGGTGGCTCTTCGCGGACCATCTCCATCTCCGCCAGGGCTGCGGAACGCCTGGCCTCTTGAGCCTCCATGATGCCCCTCATGAGGCGCTGGTACGTGGCAGCCGCGTTCGGCAAGCCGTAAGGCATGCGAACGTAGCTGTGGGGTGGACCTTCGCAGCGCCCACTCGCGAGGGCCAGAGGCGCTCCAGAGAGGCGACTCGATTGAGCCCTGGTATGTCGATGCAGACGCGCAGCCCACCATCCTCGCCTGGATGGGGAGCCACAGCTGGTAGGCGGCGGCCGCCTTTCATGACTCTTGACTCCTGTAGCTCCTGAATGGCCTTGCTGATGAACTCCTGAGGGTCTAGATCTCCTTGCCTTACTCCTTCTTGAGGGAAACGTGCTTCGAAACACGCCTCCATGTGGTGCCCAAGCGCCTCCCTCGTGACCTTAGCCAGGTCGGTGGCCCTCCAGGGGAGAGCCCCCGAGCCCTGCCTGAGGAGGGCACCGGGCGCGCTTTCCTATGCGATGGAAGGAGGTTCACCCTGGGCAGGCGCGGGCCCTGAGGGGCCGGGCCGGACGAGTCTTCTTCTTCTTGGGGGCGGTCTCAGGAAGCCTCCTGCTTCCGCGATCCGGGTCTTCCAGTGATGCGGCCTGAAAGGCTCGTTCCAGGGAACACACCGCGTCCTTCTCTTCACAGGGCACCGTGATGACTCTGCCACTTCCTGGCATCTTGAGGACGTTGTAGCCGTGGTGAGTTACGTCCATGAACTTGGCAAGCGCTGAGTACCCAAGGATGGCGTTGTACGGCAGGCGAATGTGAGCAACGTCGAAGTCGATGAGCTCGGTGCGGTAGTTGTCGCGTGCCCCAAAGGTGACAGGGAGGCAGACCTGCCCAATCAGGGCCGTGGAGCCGTCGGTGACTCCGGAGAAAGGCTTGGTTGGCTGAAGCTGGTTGTAGGGCACTTGGAGATTGTTGAATATTTCCACAGACAGGACGTTGAGCCCTGCCCCGCAATCGATGAGGGTCCTGGTGACCACCTCGTTGCTGATGATTGGGGAACAAAGCATCGGGAGGACTCCGGCTGTGGCCGCACACTTGAGCTGATCTGTTGAGCTGAACGTGATGGCGCACGCCGACCACCTGAGAGGGCGTGTGGCTTCCAGCTTGGGGAGGACTGCATTCACTTCGCGGGCGAAGTGAATGAAGATGCGTTGAGAGGCTGGGGCTTGAGCCCCGCCCAGGATGCAGGCGATCGCACGCGGCTCCTGGAAGCCCCCAGCCCCCTAGTCCTGATGGCGGTCCTCGTTTCTCCTTGGCTGCGGCGGCAGCGGAGGGAGGCCTGCGTTGCCTGGCAGGCGATCCTCGCGAGGCTGATCCCTCCAGTCTCCCTCGCGAGGCAGGTCTTGCCAGCGATCCTCGCGAGGTTGATCGCGCCACCCTTGGCGCGGGCAGCGGTCTTCCCAGCGTCATGCGTTCCTTCCTCCCCCTCGACCGTAGCCCCAGTCACCGCGGTCGGGGCGACGGCCGATCCTTCCTTCTCGCACGGCTCGGAGCTCTTGACATTCGTTGGTGTTGTGGGTGTAGAGGTCGTGGTACACACAGTACCGACTGCCCTTGGAAGGTTCGGGCTGATCTCTGCCCCGCTTGGTGTCTGGTTCTGCCGCGAGCACGGCAGCCCCCTTGCGCTTCACATCCTTGGCCTTGGGCTTCTTCTCTTCTGGGTCTGCGGCAGGCAGCTCGAGGAGGGAGAGACGCCCTTCCTCAGCCCTGGCGCACTTGGTTGCCAAGTTGAACAATTCCAAGGAAGTGCACAGGTCTTCATGCATCGCCAGCTCCTCCTTCATCTTGACATCGCGCATGCCGTCGGAGAAGGCTGAGATGATGGCCTCCTCGGTCACCTTGGGAATCTTGAGGCGTGCGTTGTTGAAGCGCTGGATGTACTTCTGCAGTGTCTCTCCGGGTTGTTGCTTTATGCGAAGCATGTCACTCATGGCGGGTGGCCGGTCGCGAGTACCTTGGAAGTTGGCGATGAAGCGGGTGCGCATCTCGTCCCAGGAGGAGATCGTGCCTGGAGCCAGGTTCAGGAGCCAGGTGCGGGCCCCGTCCTTGAGCTCCATGGGAAACCAATTCGCCATGACCTTCTCGTCTCCATTGGCAGCTTCGATGCCCAGCTCATAGAGCTGGAGGAACTCCGCAGGGTCGGCCGTGCCGTCATAACGAGGAGGCAGGTCTGGCTTGAACTTGCCGGGCCACGCGACGCTGCGTAGCTCGGTGGTGAAGTCACGGCAGCCTGCTGTGGCCATGGGAGGCCTTGGGTGACGGAGAGCTTGGTCTTGCATGTCCCCACGCGCTGCCGCTGGGGGCAGCGCGGGGTCTTGACGTGCGGGAGCAGGAGCATGGTCGCGACGTGCTGGAGCAGGGAGCGCCCGGACAGCTTCTTGCGGGCGAGGGACTTCTTGGCAGCTCTGCTCTTGCCGCGCTGGCACCTGACGGAGCGGGTTCCACCCAGGGGCCACGCGCCTTGGAGCCATGGCGCCTTCTTGAGGAGGAGGCAGCCGGGGCGCCGCCGGAGCTTCATCGCCCGCGCGGGGCGGGGTGCGGTGCAGTGGAACGGACGGCGCAGGAGAGCCCCCTGCGGCGCGGACGAGCTCGGCGACGCGGTCGAGCCATTATTCATAGACGTCGTCGACGGGACGGTAGCGCAGGAGCTCGTTTTCCGTGATGAGCGTAGCTCGAGCCTCCATGGGTGCGCGGAGCGCGCGGGACGAAGAACCAGCTGGGGTGAGCGAGGGAGTAGCGGTGCGGCCGTCTTGCCGCACGGACGGATGCTGAGACGATGCTTGTTGCTCGTCCCCCGCCGGGCCGGTGGCGGCGTTGACGGCAGGTGACGGGGAACGGCGAGGAAGCGAGAGCGGCCCGGCGCTCGGCGCGGGCCCGACGAGCGTCAGACATGGACGCGATGGTCGGAGGAGAACGGGGTGGTGGAAGACGAATTCCGGTGCACCCCTACCTGGCGCACCAAATGTCGGATTTCGGGTTCTGGCAGACCCTTGAGGTTCGAACACTGGGGTGCGCACGGAGATTTCGCCTTCTACCTACCTGCACCCCTCTGCCTCGCTAAGATCTAAGTTATGAAAAGAACAGCACAAGAGACCCAGGGTTTATACTGGTCCAGGCCACCGTTGTGGTGTAATACCCTACTCCATTGTGTGGTGTGGTGGATTGCCTCTTGGGCTGATGATGATGAGCAATACAAGGAAGAACAGCCTCGCGAGGGTCTGTTCTTGGCTGAGGGGATGAACTGCTAGGAGGAGTTCAGTCACCCTTCTCTCTTTCTTCTCGATTCTCTCTCTGATTTCGATTTTGATCCCAGCTTGTTTCTGGGTTGGCCGATTCTAGATCTCTCCTACCCTGGGGGTGGCTAGTCCTATTTATAGGCAAAGGCCCTGGGCCTCTTCCCAAATATTGAGCGGGAAGGGCACCAACAATTGGCCATTTTGAAGGGGAACATCTGGTACACTTATCCTGACTAAAGTTGGTCCTCGCCTGCCAAAGGCTCTGGTGGTGACGCTGGCTTGGGATCCACAATGACTTCCTCCCTGCCGTTGGGCTGGTCTTGGTCTCGTTGCACCGAAACGGGTGCCTTTGATTGATGCTCTCGCCTGCGCTTGCTCCCTTTGCACCAAAGAGGAAAGGGGGACACTGCGCGGGCTGGCGCCCGCCTGGCACCCTTGGTCGTCATGGCTTGCGTCACGGGCACCTCATGAGGTACCCCGCCTTGATCTCTCCGCCTCCTTGCGAGCCAGCCTGATGAGGCCGTGCCTGAGGAAGCTCCGTGTCATCCGCCCCGCGAGGCTTGGCCCCTCGCGAGGGTCTTGGGTCTGTGTTGATGAAGATGGGCCGTGCTGGGCCCCCCTTTGAGCCACGCCGCAGGCCGCAGGCAGGCAAGTCTGGGGACCCCGTTCCCAGAACACCGACACCAGGTGGTTGTTGTAAGGGCATATTTATCCCTAAGTGTTTTGGTGATTGATGACAACGCATTTGCGGACTAATCGCGTGCCTTGAGTATTCCAGACACTTCATTGCTAGGCACAAGACGGTTGGGTGCCCCTCGAAGACTGATGAAGACGGCGTCTTTTCTACGTTTCTTTTTGGTGGATTTGAGTCGTAGGAAAGCCGTACTATTAAGACGGGGTCTGTGTTCGAAAGGTTTGGGTGGAATCATCACGTACACGTATCCTTCTTGTCCCCTCCTTTTTTCTTGGAGCTTCCTCCATTTTCTTGCCTCCCTTGTCTGGCTGCTGTGGTTGGTCGCGGTAGTACTGCTCCCGGGAAAGCGGTAGTACCGTAGGCACCCGCGATAGTACTGCGCGGTGGCGCGGTAGTACCGCAGGTGCCCACGGTAGTACCTCTCCCCTGGAGCCGCACTACCGCTGCCCACCAGGCTAGTGCCGCCCCTTCACGGTAGTAGGGGCGGATGTAATTTTTTACATCCGCACCTACCATGGTAGTACCGTTTTCGTCGCGCGGTAGTACCACGCTATGCAGTCAGGCAGTAGTACCGCCCCTCGGCGGTACTACTGTGTCAAGTTTTTGCTACTTCCGTTTCTTTGCGGAAGTAGGCACGGAAGTTTCCTTCCCCCTGGCTGGGGGGTTTTTGCCTTGCGGTAGTACCGCTTGGGGGGCGCGGTAGTACTGCGCTTGCGGAAGTACCGCCCCCAGTTCCTGCGGTCTGTTTATCTTTACTGTCGCTGGGGTTGCAGTAGTACCGTGGGTCTGTACGGTAGTACCGCACAGCCATGCGGTAGTACCGCTTGGTTGCAAGCAGTAGTACCGCACGGCCTTGCGGTAGTACCACTGGCCAGGCGCGGTAGTACCGCTGGCCGCGGGCTGGTTGGTGGGTAACGGTTGGATCTTTGTCCCACACTGTATAAGGGGTCCCCTTCTTCCCCGTTGACTTACTTCTTCCACCCCCAAGCTCCATTATTGCTCTAAGCTCCATTTTTGCCCGATCTCACTCCCAAGTCGACCAAACTTGTTGATTTGCTCTGGAGTGGTTGAGAAGGCCTCGATCTACACTTCCACCAAGAGATATTTGATTCCCCCGCTAATCCCTTGCGGATCTTGTTACTCTTGGGTGTTTGAGCATCCTAGACGGTTGAGGTCACCGCGAAGCCATAGTCCATTGTGGTGAAGCTTCGTGGTGTCGTTGGGAGCCTCCAATTGAGTTGTGGAGATTGCCCCAACCTAGTTTGTAAAGGTTCGGTCGCCGCCTCCAAGGGCACCAATAGTGGAATCACGGCATCTCGCATTGTGTGAGGGCGTGAGGAGAATACGGTGGCCCTAGTGGCTTCTTGGGGAGCATTGTGCCTCCACACCGCTCCAACGGAGACGTACTTCCTCTCAAAGGGAAGGAACTTCAGCAACACATCCTTGTCTCCACCGTCTCCACTCTTGGTTATCTCGTGCCTTTACTTGTGCAAGCTTATTTGTTTCATATATCTTGCTTGCTTGTGTTCCTATCCTTGTTGCATCATATAGGTTGCTCACCTAGTTGCATATCTAGACAACCTACTTTGATGCAAAGTTTAAATTGTTAAAGAAAAGCTAAAAATTGTTAGTTGCCTATTCACCCCCCCCTCTAGTCAACCATATCGATCCTTTCAATTGGTATCAGAGCCTCGTCTCTTTATTAAGGACTTTATCGTCCGAAGAGTATGGTTGATACCGTAGACGGTGTGGAGGAACGCTGCGGTGCGAATCCGACCTCGTCTACGGGCGATGGGGGAACCTTGGTCTCTCGTGAGGAGTTCAATGTGGCCTTGGAGACATTGAAAACCTCCATGACAACCGAGGTTGAAAGCATGTTTACTAAATTCCTTGAGGGGCTTAAACTATCCACCGCACCGTTGAAAGTGGGTGATCCCACCAACAAGGTGACGGATGCTATCTCCGATAAGGGGGAAGCTAGTAGTGAAAAGGCTCCTTCTTCTAGTGGTAAAAATGGCACCGCCATCTTTGCTCATGTGGAATCACCGCTTGTTTATGGTGGACCGGTTCCTTCCACTCATTTGAATCATGCCGGTCCTCCCCCTAAGATTGTGAAAAATAAGGACTTTGATTCTTGGGTTTACCGCTTTAAACATCATTTAAATCATGTGAACACTAACCTTTGGAGAATGATTGAAGAAGGTTTCTATCCGCATGATCCAAGCAACTTCACTCCTCGAGAAGCCACGGATAATCAATTCAATGAGAATGCTCTCTTCATCATTCAAGATGTAATTCCACCCGAAGACCTACCTCATCTTCGTCCCTTCGCCTTGGCCAAAGAGGCATGGCATTGTCTTGTCTCTCTATACCGGGGAAGCGCAAGCATTCAACGCTCCAACTATGAAGTGGTGCAAGATGAGGCCGATGAGTTTGCAATGAAAGAAGATGAAGAACCTCATGAGCTTTATCGGAGAGTAACCAAACTCGCGGTCTCACTATGAGATCACGGGAGCAAGGACACGGATGACAATTGGATCAAGCGCAAATTCCTCAAGGTAATGATGCCCTACCACAAGGCCATGTCCTCCGTCATTCGTCAAAGACCGGACTTCCATACTTTGACCTCAAGCGAAGTGTTGGATGAGTTTGTGGCCATGAACATTTTGGACAAGACTGCCAACAATGCGCTGCTTAGTTCTCAAAGGGCAAAGAAGCCTAACCTTGCATTGAAGGCCAAGCTCACCGTTGAAGAAGAAGAAGAGGAAGAAGAGGAGAGCAACCCCGAAGATATGAAGTATGCATATCATGAACACATGGCACTTGCTTCAAGGCAATTTTGGAGCAAGAAAAACTCGAGGCCGAACTTTAGCAAAAACAACTCAAGTGGCACGAAGAGCAAGCAACGTGTAAGGACTTGCTACAATTGTGGCAACGTGAGTCATTTTGTTGCGGAGTGCCCGTATGAGAAGATGGAAGACAATGGTGGCAAGCTCATCCGAAAGGACAAGGCCAAGTCGTTCCCCAACAAGAGCAACTTCACCAAGAAGACTCCTCCCAAGGCTTTGGTGGTACAAGAAGAGTACAATGAGGAGGATGACGATGATGAAGGTGATGAGTCGGTTGCCATGGCCTCCGTTGCCATTGCGACGACTCCACGGGTGTCTCTCTTCGACTCACCCAAAGAGAGCATCACCGCCAAGTGCCTCATGGCTAAAGCCACCAACAAGGTAACCCCCAACATCAAAACTACCATCATTAATCATCCTTCTGCGACGGATAGCATTAATGAACTTGAGGGAGCTAATGTGGAGGCAAATGAGTTTGAGGCCTTTATGGGCAAACTCAAGGGGAAATCCAAGAAGCACTTTGTTTCTCTCTTGGAACAACTTGGTGAAGCCAATGACATGATCGAGGCTCACGAAGACACCATCACTAAGATGGAAGGCATAGTCGTGACTATGCCGATGAAATTTTGAATCTTTCCAATGCTCTTGAGGAAGAGCGTGGTCTTCGTTTGGCTCTTGAGGAGTCACACAACGTTGATCATGCTAAGTTAAAGAAAGATTATGATCATGTCCTCATTGTTTCTCATGTGCTAAACTCCGAGAAGGCCGAACTTGAGGTTGATCTTGCTAAACTCAAAGAGGAGTTTGATCTACTTGACAGGGCTCACAAGGTCTTGAAGGGTGCTCATGCTAGCCTCAAAGAGTCTCATGATCAACTTCAAGTAAAGCTAACCAAGGAAAAAGCCACTTTTCCTCGTATGATGTTAATTGATAATGCAAATGCTACTAACCCGTGTTGTGAGCATGTGCATCTCGTTGAGGAGAACGCTAAGCTAAAGAGGCAAGTTGAGAGAGGTCTTGCGACTTGCATACAAGGCAAGAAGAACCTCAACGATCTTTTGATCAACCAAAAGGGAGTTGTAGCCAAGGAATGGGTTGGGTACGTGCCCGACTCCAAGAACAAGAAGAAGAATGACAAGACCAAACGACCTCCTCCTCTCATGCAAACCTTTGTGAAGGAGGGAGAAAGTGCCTCCGAGGAGAAGAAGAAGAACAATGTGAAGGGTGGCGTTGTCAAAAGGGACAATGTCACTCCTCGCATCAAAGCCGGCGACTTTAATCCTTCTTATGTGTTATGCCGTGCTAGTGATGGGCATGTCTATGCCAAATTCGTTGGTTCTCTTCATGAATATATTGAATGGTCTATTTGGGTTCCAAAGACCCTTGTTACTAACATCAAAGGACCCATTACAAAATGGGTACCTAAAACCAAGCATTAATCTCTTGTAGGTGTTTGCTTCCGGTGGGGGATCATGGTTGCTCGATAGCGGAGCTACTAATCATATGACCGGAAGCAAGGACTTGGTGGTGGACGTGCACAAGATTACATCTATGCCCACCAATGTCGAGTGGGGTGACGCCTCATCCTCCAAGGTATTGGGACTTGGCAAGGTGGTCATCTCTCATGATCTCACGATCGAGAAGGTCATGCTTGTTGAGTCCCTTGCATACAATTTACTTCCCGTTCGTCAACTTGCAATCATGGGCTTTGCCACTTTCTTTGATATCGATACCGTGGCCCTCTTGTGGAGCAAGACTCTTAAAGTAGCCTTTGTTGGGCATGTCGAGAACGGTCTATATGTGATTAACTTTTCGGAGCGACCCACTAAGTCCGCGACATGCCTAATGGCTAAAGTTGATGTGGGATGGCTTTGGCATCGCCGTTTAGCCCATGTCAATATGAGATCTTTGCAAATTCTCCTCAAGGGGGACCATGTCCGTGGACTAACGAATGTTAGTTTTGCTAAAGATCGTGCTTGCAGTGCTTGTATCGAAGGAAAGCTACATGAGAAGGCTCACCCTCCCACGACTATCATTTACTCAAAGAGGCCTTTGGAGCTCCTTCACATGTATCTCTTTGGGCCTCCATCCTTCGATAGTCTTGGGGGTAGGAAGTATTGCTTGGTGATTGTGGATGACTACTCAAGATACACTTGGGTGTATTTCTTCAAGAGGAAGAGCGAGACCCAACAAACCGTCATTGACTTTGCAAATGAAGCACAACGTCAACACAATGCAAAGATCTTGACAATAAGAAGTGACAACGGCACCGAGTTCAAGAACTACACCTTGGATGAGTTTCTTAGTGATGAGGGGATCAAGCATCAATACTCCGCACCTTACACCCCTCAACAAAACGGTGTTGCGGAGAGGAAGAACCGGACGTTGATGGATGCGGCAAGGACCATGATGGCGGAGTTCAAGTCTCCGTACAACTTTTTGGCCGAAGCCATCAACACCGCGTGTCATGCATCCAATTGGCTCTACCTCCGCAAGGGCTTGAACAAGACTCCATATGAGATACTCACCGGTAACAAGCCCAACCTCAAGTACTTCCGGGTGTTCGGGTGTAAGTGTTTCATTCTAAAGAAAGGTGTTCGGTTGTCTAAATTTGAGGCTAGAACTTATGAGGGCATATTTGTTTGTTATGCTACAAACTCTCATGCTTACCGTGTCCTCAATAAATCCACGGGACTTATTGAGGAGACGTGTAACGTGGAGTTTGATGAGAATAACGGCTCCCAAGTGAAGCAAGGTGGCACTTGTGATGTAGGTGATGAAATTCCTCCCCAAGCCATAAGAAGAATGGGTGTTGGCTTTATCCTACCCATTGAGGAACCCCTTGTGGCCAAAGGAGAAGGACAAAGCTCCACTCAAGCAGAGCCATCACCAACCCAAGGCCCACACGCTTCCGAAGAACAACATGAAGGCCCTCATCCTCAAGAACATGACCAAGGGCAATATCACGCTCAAGACGGTGTTGACACATCAAGTGATGCCCAAGGTCAAGTTCTCTCCTCCGAGCAAGTTCAAGAACAAGAACAAGCTCAAGACGACGCTCAAGATGATCAAGTGACCACTCCTCATCTCACCCCTGAGGAGGAATTAGAGCGTCGTGCCGCCAAGGTTGCTTCCAAGCTCTCCACCAAGGATCATCTCATGACGAATGTTCTTGGAAGCTTAAGAAAGGGGGTAAGCACTTGTAGACAATTAGCAAATTATTGTGAGCATCACGCGTTTGTCTCTTGTGTGGAACCCCACAAGGTCTATGAGGCGCTAGAAGATCCGGATTGGCTCAATGCCATGCACGAAGAACTCAACAACTTCGAGCACAACAAAGTGTGGAGATTGGTGCCAAGACCGACGGGGAACCACAATGTCATTGGAACCAAGTGGATATTTAAGAACAAGCAAGATGCCCATGGGATTATCATTCGCAACAAGGCTCGTTTGGTAGCACAAGGCTACTCCCAAGTCGAGGGTATCGACTACGGTGAAACCTTTGCTCCCGTTGCTCGTCTTGAATCTATTCGCATGTTGATTGCTTATGCTTCTCATCATAACTTTAAGTTACAACAAATGGATGTAAAGAGTGCTTTTCTTAATGGTCACATTAATGAATTGGTTTATGTCAAGCAACCCCCTGGGTTCGAGGATCCCTACTTCCCCGATCATGTGTATCAACTCAATAAGGCACTCTATGGCCTTAAACAAGCCCCACGTGCGTGGTATGACCACCTTACCGCGTTGTTACAAGACCGTGGTTTTGAAGTTGGGCTAATCGACCCCACTCTTTTTACTAAGAAGGTCAAAGGGGAGTTGTTTGTGTGCCAATTATATGTTGATGATATTATCTTTGGTTCCCCTAACAAAGCTTTCAATGAGGAATTTGCCGCTCTCATGACCTCAAAGTTCGAGATGTCTTCCATGAGAGAGTTGAAGTTCTTTCTAGGGTTCGAAGTGAAGCAAAGAAGAGAAGGAACCTTCATCAATCAAGCCAAATATTCTCAAGAGATGTTCAAAAGATCAAGCTAAGTGATGTCAAGCCGGCTTCCCCTCCCATGCCCACCAAGTGCCAACTTGACATAGATCCCAATGGTAAAGCGGTGGATCAAAAGGTATATCGCTCCATGATAGGTTCCTTGCTTTACCTTTGTGCATCTAGACCGGATATCATGTTGAGTGTGGGAATTTGTGCACGGTTTCAAGCCGCACCTAAGGAAAGTCACTATGTGGCGGTCAAACGAATCTTTTGATATTTGGCTCATACCCCAAACTTTGGCCTATGGTACCCAAGAGGAGCAAACTTCAAGCTTGAAGGGTATTCGGATTCCGATTGGGCGGGAGACAAAGTGGATAGGAAGTCCACTTCCGGAGGGTGCCAATTCCTTGGTTGCTCTTTGGTAAGTTGGTCTTCCAAAAAGCAAAGTTGTGTGTCTCTCTCGTCCACCGAAGCAGAGTATGTGGCGGTCGATAGTTGTTGTGCACAACTCTTATGGATGAGGCAAACTTTAAATGATTACAGTGTCATTTGTGACAAAGTGCCTCTTTGGTGTGACAATGAAAGTGCCATCAAGATCTCTCTCAACCCGGTGCAACACTTCAAGACGAAGCATATTGAGATCCGGTATCACTTCATCCGGGATCACATTAGGCAAGGAGAGATCGAGCTCAACTATGTCAACACTCATGATAACCTTGCAGATATCTTCACGAAGCCCTTGGATGAAGCAAGATTTCACGAGTTAAGGCATGAGCTAAATATCATTGATTCAAGCAATGTTGCTTGAACCCTTGCACACCCCACCATACTCAACGTGTTGTCCTGTTTAGATGTAGGCATGGACATAGGGGGAGTGATGTTCTCTCAATGAACTCTCCCTCCCCCCATTATGCATAAATTGATCAATTCTTTCACATTAGCCATGTTTGATGGTACTTGTGCTTCAAAGACGAGTTTTGGTCATGGACCCGGTGCCATACCAATTGACTCAAACATAGGTGGCTACGGCCACCGCCCTCTCTTTGGAGAGGTGGTGTCTCGTGGTTGTTTCGTTTGTCGTGTGCCTTTCTGGCTTTGTGTGTTGCGTGGTCTTGTGGTGTCGTGTTGGCTCGGAGTGTTTGTGCAAAGATCCAGTTTTTCGTGTGCTCGAAACGTGTATCTTCTTGAGCCCACGGTACTACCGCGGCTGGCCGCGTACTACCGCTTTGGGAGGCACGGTACTACCACGCCAACGCACGGTACTACCGCTCAGGTGTGGTACTTCGGAAGTACCGTGCGCCGGGCGGTACTACCGCGTTGGGGACTGGTACTACCGCTCGCCGTCGAGGGAGCGTGGGGGTTATGACTCGGGCAGGGAGTTCCAACTCCCCATACCCATTCACTTGTCTCTCTCCCCATGTCTCTCTCTCTCGCTCAAGAACGGCCGCCGTTGAGGCCCTCGCCGGATCTCCATCTCCGGCCACTCTCCTCGGATTCCGACCGGTGGGATCGTTCCCCGCACTTCCTCTTGCCATGGACCAAGGTTTTTCCCCAAATCCCTCTTTTTCTTGGCTGTTCTATTGCTTCTAGGTTTTTGGGGAGAAACTTGTTTTTCTTGAGATTTTAGGCCAAATCTTATGCAAGAGTAGGATGTAGGAGAGTCGTGATGCGTAGGAATCATTCTTGATATGAGTCTTGTGGTAGCTTTGTCCAACCGTAGTAGTACCGCCGTGGTTTCGCGGGCTTTTCTCAGATTTGAACTTGTTCTAGATCTGACGCGGTGCGGTACTACCGTGTCTGATGTGCGGTACTACCGCTCTTGGTACTACCGTCACGTCGGTGCGGTACTACCGTGCTAGCTTGTGCTGGTACTACCGCTCTTCAGATGTCGGTACTACCGCAGCTAGCTGAGGCGCTAAGGTCGTACTACCGCTCCTAGACCCGGTACTACCGTGACCTTGCACGGTACTACCGCGTCTAAGAGCAGGTACTACTATCTTAGCTTCGCAGCACTTGGCAGTACTACCGTTGGGATCAAATCTCTCTCTAGGCATTTATCATGTGTGCTTTCTGCTTGTTTCTCTTGCTTTGTTGTGGTCTTTGCATTAATCCCTCTTGGTTGTTGTGGGTGTTTTTCGTCGTTTTTGTGTCTCAGGTGGTGGCTCTCGCCGTTCCAATCCCAGTCGACACTGGCTCCAAGCGTCTGCGCAACCCCTCAAGATGAAGCCCCAGAGGGCTCCAAATGCCCCCAAGCGCAAATGTCAAGACCACTGCCAGCAAGCAAAAGGAACCTGCTAAGGGCATGGACGATATTTCTGTCTCTGAGTATGTCGAACGCCGGAGGATCAATCCCCTGTGACTCCTCGGGCTATGCTAAGAGGCACTGAGATGTTCTGGAAAACAAGCAACAGGTTCTCATCTATCTGGATGTGATCAAGAGCAAGCAGAATACCTTCGTGGATGTCAAGTGGATAGACATGCATCACATGCGGAAGGACAAGTTTCGTGACTATTTTGGAGAGGCTCTGGACTTGGTGGAGCAGTTTGCTATTGAGCCGGTAATCTCCTTTCACCTTGACTATGACCCCGAGCTCATCTGTCAGTTCTTTTGCCTCAGTGTACTTTCATCCAGGGGAAGAGCGGAGGATGACCTGGAGATGACCAATGGCACGTCAGCTGTGCTGCTACATGGAAAGAGTTCATGGATCTGCTGCACATTCCTGATGACGGGCTTCACACCCCCGTTGGTGTTCGCCCCCATGCCAACTCTGAGTCTGCCAACAAGAACCTACTTCAGCCTTTCCTTGTTGAGAAGGTGCTCCCCAATGGCAAGTCAACTTGGGTGTTGACTCCTTTCTGGATATCATGCATCGCATCTTCCGCAACACTCTGTTCACACGCATTGGCGACAAAGACAAGGTCCATGCATATCTAGTGGACATGTTGCTCCTGTGTGCAGAGGCACGTTCTTCTCAGACTCAGCCACTTGATGTCTCACACATCATGTGGTGTGAGCTTCGGTTTGCGGTGTTCACTCGCAAGGTACCTACCTATGGACCGTACATGTTTCTGCTACTCTCCACCACTTGGGAGAAGATGTACCCTGGTGATGAGTTCCTTAGCTCCAGACTAGATTCACCATGAGTCCATGAGCCTCCGCGTCAAGCCCAACTGGGCCAACACCACTACCCGTGCTGAGGCCTCTTCTGCTAGGAGGGCTGCTGGTGAAGAGGAGGCTGCTGCTGAGAATGTTGCTGAGGACCGTGCTGCTAGGTCCACCACTCCTTCCTCTGAGCCGTCATGGGCCAAGAAGCTAAAGGACAAGATGAAGACTCTCTTCTGCATGTAGGTAAAAGGGGACAGTATACAGGGCTCACGTGGCAGACAAGGAGAGTAGCCGCCGTGACAAGAGGTTATGAGGCTCTTTGGAGAGGATGTGTCTGGCGGGTAGGACGTCATCACACCTGAGGCTGCCTGGATGTCAAAGCAGGGATACAAGTGGACCAGTTCAGAGGATGACTTCGAAGGAGACCGTCCCGCCGCTGAGTCTGACGAGGAGCACGAGGAGCAGTGGGACGACTTCTCTGCCTGAGCCACCCCGTGTGTGTAGGTGTCCTCTCTGCCTTTTTGGCGTCTCGATGCCAAAGGGGGAGAGAGTGTAGGGATTTGCGTTGTGTCGTGCTTGGTGCGTTTATTGCTTTGTCTTTTGGACCTCGTTTGTGCTTGTTGCTCTTGTTTGGTTTGTGCTTTCGAGACCTTTCCTACATATGGTGTAAGACATATGCACTTTATCTATCGTAGTTAACTTATGTGTGTGCTATCTTGTCTAGTGATAGATATGCCTTGTCTCTATAATATAGGGGGAGCTTTGATCCTAGTATTCGTGTGCCGTGCAGTCCAAAGCACTCATCCAGGTGGCACACATCTAGGGGTAGCCCGTCTATATTCTAGAGATGAGGGGTTTGCACTTACTTAATATTATTTTCCTTGTGCAAATCCCGTATTGTCATCAATCCATCAAAAAGGGGGAGATTTTAAGGGCATATTTATCCCTAAGTGTTTTGGTGATTGATGACAATGCATTTGCGGACTAATCGTGTGCCTTGAGTATTCCAGACACTTCATTGCTAGGCACAAGATGGTTGGGTGCCCCTCGAAGACTGATGAAGACGGCGTCTTTTCTACGTTTCTTTTTGGTGGATTTGAGTCGTAGGAAAGCCGTACTATTAAGAGGGGGTCCGCGTTGGAAAGGTTTGGGTGGAATCATCACGTACATGTCTCCTTCTTGTCCCCTCCTTTTTCCTTGGAGCTTCCTCCGTTTTCTTGCCTCCCTTGTCTGGCTGCTGTGGTTGGTCGCGGTAGTACTGCTCCTAGGAAAGCGGTAGTACCGTAGGCACCCGCGGTAGTACTGCGCGGTGGCGCGGTAGTACCGCAGGTGCCCACGGTAGTACCGCTCCCCTGGAGCCGCACTACCGCTGCCCACCAGGCTAGTGCCGCCCCTTTGCGGTAGTAGGGGCGGATGTAATTTTTTACATCCGCACCTACCACGGTAGTACCGTTTTTGCTGCGCGGTAGTACCGCGCTATGCAGTCAGGCAGTAGTACCGCCCCTCGGCAGTACTACTGTGTCGAGTTTTTGCTACTTCCGTTTCTTTGCGGAAGTAGGCACGGAAGTTTCCTTCCCCTAGCTGGGGGGGTTTTGCCTTGCGATAGTACCGCTTGGGGGCGCGGTAGTACCGCGCTTGCGGAAGTACCGCCTCCAGTTCTTGCGCGTCTGTTTATCTTTACTATTGCTGGGGTTGCGGTAGTACCGTGGGTCTGTACGGTAGTATCGCACAGCCGTGCGGTAGTACCGCTTGGTTGCAAGCAGTAGTACCGCGTGGCCTTGCGGTAGTACCGCTGGCCAGGCGCGGTAGTACCGCTGGCCGCGGGCTGGTTGGTGGGTAACGGTTGGATCTTTGTCCCACACTGTATAAGGGGTCCCCTTCTTCCCCATTGACTTACTTCTTCCACCCCCAAGCTCCATTATTGCTCTAAGCTCCATTTTCGCCCGATCTCACTCTCTAGCCAACCAAACTTGTTGATTTGCTCGGGAGTGGTTGAGAAGGCCTCGATCTACACTTCCACCAAGAGATATTTGATTCCCCCCACTAATCCCTTGCGGATCTTCTTACTCTTGGGTGTTTGAGCATCCTAGATGGTTGAGGTCACTGCGAAGCCATAGCACATTGTGGTGAAGCTTCGTGGTGTCGTTGGGAGCCTCCAATTGAGTTGTGGGGATTGCCCCAACCTAGTTTGTAAAGGTTTGGTCACCGCCTCCAAGGGCACCAATAGTGGAATCATGGCATCTCGCATTGTGTGAGGGCGTGAGGAGAATAAGGTGGCCCTAGTGGCTTCTTGGGGGGCATTGTGCCTCCACACCACTCCAACGGAGACATACTTCCTCTCAAAGGGAAGGAACTTCAGCAACACATCCTCGTCTCCACCGTCTCCACTCTTGGTTATCTCGTGCCTTTACTTGTGCACGCTTATTTGTTTCATATATCTTGCTTGCTTGTGTTCCTCTCCTTATTGCATCATATAGGTTGCTCACCTAGTTGCATGTCTAGACAACATACTTTGATGCAAAGTTTAAATTGTTAAAGAAAAGCTAAAAATTGTTAGTTGCCTATTCACCCCCCCTCTAGTCAACCATATCGATCCTTTCAGTTGTCTCATGTAAACCTCCTCTTCCAGAACACCATGTAAAAACGCCTTCTAAACATCTAGCTGTCTCAAACTCCATCCCTTGGACACAACAATAGCTAACACAAGCCTAATGGTTGCAGCTTTAACAACATGACTAAAAGTATCTTCATAATCTAGGCCATAACATTGTTTAAAACCTTTTGCAACTAGACGTGCTTTATATCTGTCAATCGAACCATCTGCCTTTTTCTTGATTCGGTAGACCCATTTACAGTCAATAATGTTTTTGAAGGAAATATGCCCTAGAGGCAATAATAAAGTTATTATTTATTTCCTTATAATCATGATAAATGTTTATTATTCATGCTAGAATTGTATTAACCGAAAACATAATACATGTGTGAATACATAGACAAACAGAGTGTCACTAGTATGCCTCTACTTGACTAGCTCGTTAATCAAAGATGGTTATGTTTCCTAACCATGGACAAAGAGTTGTTATTTGATTAACGAGGTCACATCATTAGTTGAATGATCTGATTGACATGACCCATTCCATTATCTTAGCACCCGATCGTTTAGTATGTTGCTATTGCTTTCTTCATGACTTATACATGTTCCTATGACTATGAGATTATGCAACTCCCGTTTACCGGAGGAACACTTTGGGTGCTACCAAACGTCACAACGTAACTGGGTGATTATAAAGGAGCATTACAGGTGTCTCCAAAGGTAGATGTTGGGTTGGCGTATTTCGAGATTAGGATTTGTCACTCCGATTGTCGGAGAGGTATCTCTGGGCCCTCTCGGTAATACACATCACATAAGCCTTGCAAGCATTACAACTAATATGTTAGTTGTGAGATGATGTATTATGGAACGAGTAAAGAGACTTGCCGGTAACGAGATTGAACTAGGTATTGGATACCGACGATCGAATCTCGGGCAAGTAACATACCGATGACAAAGGGAACAACGTATGTTGTTATGCGGTCTGACCGATAAAGATCTTCGTAGAATATGTAGGAGCCAATATGGGCATCCAGGTCCCGCTATTGGTTATTGACCGGAGACGTGTCTTGGTCATGTCTACATTGTTCTCGAACCCGTAGGGTCCGCACGCTTAAGGTTACGATGACAGTTATTTTGATGTACCGAAGGTTGTTCGGAGTCCCGGATGTGATCACGGACATAACGAGGAGTCTCGAAATGGTCGAGACGTAAAGATTGATATATTGGAAGCCTATGTTTGGATATCGGAAGTGTTCCGGGTGAAATCGGGATTTTACCGGGTTACCGGGAGGTTACCGGAACCCCCCGGGAGCCATATGGGCCTTCATGGGCCTTAGTGGAAAGGAGAAAGGGGCAGCCCAAGGTGGCTGCGCCACTTCCTCCTCCCCTAGTCCTATTAGGACTAGGAGAAGGTGGCCGGCCCCCCTCTCTCTCTTTCCCCCCCTTGGGGAATCCTAGTTGGAATAGGATTGGGGGGGAGTCCTACTCCCGGAAGGAGTAGGACTCCTCCTGCGCCCTCTCCCTTGGCCGGCGCCCCCCTCTCCCCTTGGCTCCTTTATATACTGAGGTAGAGGCACCCTAGAACACACAAGTTGATCCACGTGATCTATTCCTTAGCCGTGTGTGGTGCCCCCTGCCACCATATTCCTCGATAATACTGTAGCGGAGTTTAGGCGAAGCCCTGCTGCTGTAGCACATCAAGATCGTCACCACGCCGTCGTGCTGACGGAACTCTTCCCCGACACTTTGCTGGATCGGAGTTCGGGGATCTTCATCGAGCTGAACGTGTGCTCGAACTCGGAGGTGCCGTAGTTTCGGTGCTTGATTGGTTGGATCGTGAAGACGTACGACTACTTCCTCTACGTCGTGTCATCGCTTCCGCAGTCGGTCTGCGTTGGGTACGTAGACAACACTCTCCCCCTCGTTGCTATGCATCACATGATCTTGCGTGTGCGTAGGAAAAATTTTGAAATTACTACGAAACCCAACAGTTTTTACCTCTTTCCTCAGGTACAAGATGCCAAGTCTTGTTCCTCATAAGTGCCGAGTACTCTTCATCCATTGCATTTTTCCATCTTGAATCTCCTAATGCATCCTCCAGTTTTGCTGGTTCTCCTGTAATACACAACATGCCATATGGTATAGTGCCGTCAGCCCAAACCTTTGGATTTCTTATACCTTTTTGTAACCAAGTCGTAACACGCGAAATAGTTGTTGGTGGAGGTTGAGTTTGACGCGCTCGTGCAGACCGCGACACAGAACGTGGCACAGAAGACTCAGCCGCAATGGATCCTGAAGAGACAGCAGAATCACTTTGCACAAAAGATCCCAAAGTGGACCCTGTGGCCTGCAGTGTGGGCGATCCATCAGACTCAGCGACCGCAGAAGATCCTGCACTGCTGGCCGGCACATGCGTATGGGAAGGAAATCCCGAGGCGGACGTGGAATCTCCCGTCGCTGTCGATGGCGTGGGCCCGCGCGTGGGACATGATGCGGGACACGTTGTCCGGTCCGCATGCAGTGACGCGTCGCCCGCCAGTTGGCGCTGCGGGCTCCTGCTCGGGTCGCGATCTGGTGCGTATCTGCGCACTTGATCCAAGGCAGCCTGATGCACAGGAGTTCCAGGTGACATAGGATCTGCATCGTGCTCTACGCCAGCTTCGTCTTCTTCTGGCACATGCAATATCAGATCATTGGCTGCAAAATTGTGATCATTTTCTGCACCGATTTCTGCTGCATGATCCTGCACAGGAGAAGACACAATACTGCCAGTAGGATCATCAGTTGGATTAGTACAATTATCGCCCCCATGATCAAAGTTTTGCAAATGTGGTGGAAGGAGAAGAATTTCTCTCCTGAGAAGTGCTCCGGCATTAGGGTGAAGAGATTCAAAAGGATATACTGATTCATCAAATACTACATCACGAGAAATATAGACCCTGCCAGTGGACACGTCTAGGCACTTAACCCCTTTGTGAATAGGACTATATCCAAGGAATACACATTTCTTTGATCGGAATGCAAGCTTACGTGTATTATATGGACGAAGGTTGGGCCAGCAAGCACAACCAAATACACAAAGTGAGTTATAGTCAGGAGTAGTACCGAAAAGACGTGTGATGGGAGTCTCAAACTTTATGACTTTATTGGGAAGCAAATTAATGAGATAGGTAGCAGTTAGGAATGCTTCATCCCAGAACTTTAATGGCATGGATGCATTTGCGAGTAGAGCTAGCCCCACTTCAACAACATGGCGATGTTTTCTTTCAGCAGAACCATTCTGTTGATGTGCATGAGGACATGATACATGATGTGAGATGCCAAGTTCTTGAAAGAAAAGATTAAGTTTCTTGTATTCACCTCCCCAGTCTGTTTGCATAGCAATGATCTTAGTGTTCAGTTTTCGTTCAACAAGATTTTGAAAATTCTTGAAAACTTGAAACACTTCAGATCGTTTCTTAAGAAGATAGATCCAAGTAAATTTACTATAATCATCAATGAAGCTTACATAGTATGAGTGTCTACCAACAGAGGTAGGAGCTGGCCCCCAAACATCCGAAAATACAAGTTGCAAGGGTGCAGTGGAAATACTGATAGAAATAGGATATGGCAACTGATGACTTTTAGCTTGTTGACATGGATCACAAATAGACTCAACACTAGACTTATGAGAGTGGGGAAGTTTATTCTTGCTAAGAACTAATCTAACAATAACTGATGAAGGATAACCTAATCTACTATGCCACTTTGCTAAAGAAGGCTTGACAGCAACAAAAGCCAGTTTATTTGATGATGATGACGAAGATATGAGAGGATAGAGACCTCCCACGCACTTTCCCCTAAGAAGCACTCTCCTCGTGTCCAAGTCCTTTACCACAAAGAAATAAGGATAAAACTCAATAAGAACACGATTATCACGAGTAAATCTATGAACAGAAAGAAGATTCTTTGATGTTGTGGGCACATATAGAACTTTTTTAAGATGCAAATCTTTCATGGGGGTTTTGACAATTGAACTACCAACATGAGTTATTTCCATACCGAAGCCACTTGCAGTGTGCACTTGGTCATGTCCACAATATTTGTCTCTGATCGTCAGCTTGTCAAGTTCTCCTGTGATATGATTTGTAGCACCGGTATCCGCATACTAGTTTGTGTCGACGCCGTAGGAGTCGGTGATGGCATTGGCCTCCTTCTCCTCGTACTCATCTTCCTCATAGCGATCCCAACACTCACGGGCACCTCCGCGGTGATGCTTGAGGCAGATTTGGCACTCGGGATAGTCCTGGTGCTGCGGACGTTGTTGTTGTTGTTGTTGTTGTTGTTGTTGTTGTTGTTGGGGACGACCACCTCTCCTGTTGCCGCCGCTCGGAGATGAGGACGTGTACCTTCCTCGACCGCGGCCTCTGTTGCCGCGCCCGCGACCTCTGCCACGGGACTGGCCGCGCCCCCTACATGCCAAGTTTGCAGAGGTGTTGAAGCTAGTGCCGGAGCTGTCGCCTAGCATCTCCATCCGCTGATCAAAGGCAGCGATCTGGGCGAAGAGTTCGTCGACGGTGATGGATGTTTTGACGGCGCCAATGGCCGCCACGACCGGATCATAATCCCGATCAAGGCCAGCAAGAACATAGTCCACCATCTCTGGATCAGAGATAGGCCGGCCTGCTGCAGCAAGTTCATCCCCCAGACTTTTCATCCGGGCGATGTATGAGGTGCTCGACATGGAGCCCTTCTTGGTGTTGGTGATAGCAATTCTCAAATTCATGATTCGAGATTGGGACTGCGAAGCAAACATGGTGATAATGGCAATCCATAGATCAAAAGTGTTTTCTTTACTCACAACTTGGGCGAGAATCTCTTTTGATAGAGAATTCAGAAGATGGCTGAGGACCTGCTGGTCCCTGGACAACCATGGCGCATACAAGGGATTGGGCACCATAGCCGTCGTTTTGTCCGTCTGCTGCTGCTCCACCATCTTCGGGGGCGCTGCATCGGATCCGTCCAGGAGGCCTGTGACCTGCGCTCCTCGTAGGCCTGGCATCACCTGCGCCTTCCAGAGGAGGAAGTTCCCCTTGGTAAGCTTTTCAGCAGGTGGGGCTCCGAGGTTGAGGGAGAGAGGAGCCGAGGACGACATAGCGATCTTGTTTCTGGCGATCTGTTTCTGGCGATCGATGGAGTTCTAGCTATCGATAGGGAAGAGGATGGCTCTGTATACCATATCAGAAAAGAAGCGTTCCTACTCCCTCGTGAGGGAGCCGCGTTGGGTTTATATTGATTGAGACAGAATCCCTGTCGTGGTTTACAAGAATCCAATGATCGCTAGGATACGTTGGTTACGGGAGTATGAGATTGATATGAGAGGGAGAGAGAGATAGAGATAGAGTTGAGATTACAAAGTTAAACAACTATCTATCTAACAATTTTTTCTTGATATGTGTGATGTTACAGTAACTATCTATGTTACCACATGCCTCTTTTTTTCATTAATTATATGCCACATCATCTCTTTTGCCTAGATAAGTATGATGTTACCACCTATGTTACTTCCACTATGGGTAGTCTCAGAGCCAGCGCTCAACAACAGATTGGTGCACGTGGATTCAAAGCTTCGGAATCTCTTGAACCAACCGCTCCAAGTCCAGGCGCGAGCTCCCACCTTCCATCACCGCGGCCGCCGCTTCCGCCGCCAGCTCCTTGGCACGTGCGCGCACTCCGCGCCCTCCCTCCCCGGCAGCATCCGCCAGTACGGCCGCGAGCTCGCCCGCGTCCGGGCAGACGCCGATCCCGCCCGCGCACGCGCGCACGGCGACGCCCGCTTCCTCCGCGAGCAGCCGCGCGTTCACGAACTGGTCGGCCGTCATCGGCCACGCCAGCATGGGCACCCCCGCAGCCACCGCCTCCAGCACCGAGTTCCACCCGCAGTGCGTCATGAACCACCCCACCGCCGCGTGCCGCAGCGTCGCCACCTGGGGCGCCCACCCGTGAACTACCACCCCGCGCCCCGCCGCCGCCACGCGCTCCTCGAAACCTTGTGGGACCAAGCCGCCGTCCTTCCCGGCGCCCACCACCCACACGAACGGGACGGTGCTCCGCTCCAGCGCTTCGGCTAGCGCCGCGGCCGCTGGCTGGGTCAGCACCACCAGGCTGCCGAAGCTCACGTACAGGACTGAACCTTCCGGGAACACGTCCAGCCACGCGCTGAGATCGCCGGCCGCCTCCCCGCCGCGCTGGCCGGCGGCGTCTGCCTCCGGCGCGACCGGTCCCACCGCCCACACGCGCCTTGACCCCAGGTCACCGAGCGGCGTGTCCAGGTACCTCCCCTCGAGGGCACGGAACGTGTTGGACACGAATCCCCAGCTCTCGAGGTTCCAGAGATAGTTCCGCCTCACTGCCTCGCCGAACTCTTCATCCACGAGGCCTTCGGCGTACATCCTGTACATGATGGAGAGCTCCTTCCACTGATACACCGGCTCGCCAGGAATATCCGGGAAGGCAACGACGTGGTCGGCGTCTGACGGTCGCTGCTTGACGAGTCGGCGGAAGAGCGAATGCGGGACGGCGGTGCCGAGGACGCCGGAAGGCGTGAAGACCAGCCTCGGGACGCCAAGCTCGGCAGCGAGAGGCTGCGTCCACCCGCAGAAGAAATCGGACAGGATGGCGGCGACGGGGTGCGACTTGGCCCACGCGAGGATGGGGTGGTGGAGGGCGGCGAGAGCGTGGACGAAGACGGCGGCGTAGGTGGGAGGGCAGTCCTGGAAGCTCTCGAGGCCCGCGGGGAGAGAAGGGTGGGAGGGGAAGGGGAGCGTGAGGGGCCGGACCATGTCGGGGTGAGCGGCGAGGAGAGGCGAGAGCAGGTAGGCATTGGCGGGTGTGGTGACGACGGTGAGGCGGAGCCCGCGCGCGGCCAGCAGGGCCGCCAGGTCGAGGAGCGCCACCGTGTGGCCCTGCGCGGGGAAGGGCACGACGAGGACGCAAGGCTTGGACGCCGCCATCTCCACGGATGGATCGGAGGTACCCATACGCACGTTGACTCGTTGAGACGAGTACGATTGGTACTGCCAGTGCCTTGGGCTTGGGAGGGGTGAGCTGCTGAGAACTGGATTAGTCGATTATAAATAGGGTTTGAGCGCATATGCAGCTCGATCGCCTCCCTGTCGATCTGGAGTTTCCATCTTATAGTGGAGACCTCGAGGGGCACGTCATACCCAAAAATAGCATCGGAAACCTAAATTATATTCAGAAAATACACGAGACTATCTAATCTATGCTTAGTTCGTGAGTCTGAGAATTAGTTAATTTCAATGACTGACGCATATTGACCTATCTCGATCATGATTTCAGTTATCGTCGGCCCCGCTTCGTCCAGTTGTTCTATGGGCTCCAAGAGGGTGGAGGCTCACATTGTTTCCTAGAGCTTCATTGTCCCGTGGTGCTAAGAATACTCCCGAAAAAGAGATTGCATCATATCATGACCAGGGGGTGCTCGATGAAAAGATAGCCCTGCTCTAGAGACTGGACACCATCAAGTAAGCTCCTATGTGGTCTATCGGATACAACCAATTTTCTAGTTTTCTTGTTCTTTGTTACGTGGGTCTCCAGCTTCCCCTAACCAGGTTCTTGCTTCAAGCTTGTTGCGATATTGACTCCATCTTCGCCCTTGTTGTCTTTACACACTTGTTAGAGCCTTGGTAGGCTATAGAAGGCATTTGAAAGGTTAGTCGAGGAGGGCCAACAAGGGGCTGTCGCACCACACACTAGGCACACCCACTTGTGGCTATGCCAGCTCCCACTGCCTCTTAGCCAAGGGTTTTGTTGCACCTCTAATATACAGCTAGAGGTGCCATGATTTTTAGTTGACATAGCTGGTAGAGGATGCTATGTCGAAAGTTGCTTTCGACGAATGCATGACTCATTATGTGTATGCCGTACATTATTATTTTTATAAAGTAAGTACATTCAAGGCTATGGCTCAAGGCATCTTGTAGTACGGCTAGGGCCGCAAATGATTGAATGTTTATCTCCCTAATTATCATCCCGTAGATCACTACGTAGTGACCTTTTGTACCAGCCTTAATATAGGGATGTAGTGTTATGCAATTTCGGATCCACTAATCAGCTTTTCCAACACACATGCACTATGGGCCTGCTCCACGATTGTCTTGGCCCACCAACCTAGCTCAACCGGAGAGCAACACAAGTTATGAGAGGCATGTTGATAGGGGGACGCCTTCACGAAAATTGCTGGTTATGCACGGGCACCATGGTGTCCACTTAGAAAAAACCATTTTCTACTGCTAAGGAGGAAATTGAAACTTTTGTAAACACATACACACATGTAAACTACGTACGTGCGAAACTCACAAGATTTTACTTTCACACTTGGCGTACAAAGAAAAGGCAAATATGTATTTTCAAATGTGCCCTTTTTGTCAGAATTTGGAGGTAAATTACTCCTCTGCCCAAAAAAGTTGTCTTAGATATGACTAAATACGGATGTATTTAGTAATGTTTTAGTGTTTGATACTTTCGTATCTAGACAAATCTAAGACAAGAAGTTTAGGACAAAGATAATATTAGAGATAGAAATCTAGCTCCAATGGTTATATGATAGAAATCTAGCTCCAATGCTTATATTTGTGGCGCGCAGTAGCCTCGCCGTCAGAGATATGCACACATGCATAAGACACAATTTTATCTTTGTAACAGAAGTGAAGTTTTTGAGCTCGATGAACATATTTTGGTGAAAATGTTGACAAAAAAATTACATGCTCATCAAATTTCATCTTGAAATCGCATTCTTGGAAGTCATGGAAAAAAAATTGATGCTCCAAAAGTGTTAGTTTTAAAGCATTTTGGAGTGCTGATTTTTTTTTGCCCACGGCTTCCTCGAATGTCTTTTTAAGATGAAATTTTCTGGGCATGTGAAACTTTTGTCAATGTTTGCACCCAAAACAATTCAGAATTTTTGAATGTTTTATCAGTTTTTTCTTCTAATTTTTACTGTTCATATATACCGAGCTCAAATGAGCTCGGGAGCAAAAGATGACTTTTGCTTTTTAACCCTTTTTTATGGTTCCAAGGCATATCCTTCTAGACCGAGGCCGTATCTTAGGAGGTTTGGCTTGTCCGTCAGAGAAGGCCTGCCACTAATGGATCGGTATATAGTACTCCCTCCGTTCCCAAATATAAGTCTTTCTAGAGATTTCAACAAGTGACTACATACGAAGCAAAATGAGTGAATCTACATTCTAAAATATGTCTACATACATCCGTATATTACAGTCCATTTGAAATGAAATGTTTAAAAAGACTTATATTTAGGAATGGAGGGAGTAGTTGTGTCTAAATTAAGCGACATTGGTTGATCATTTCCAAATTAGTCATGACATGGTAACATCAGTTGAGTTAAGCAACGTGAGACATTTGATTGAGTTGTGGTCAGATGCTAGGAACTGATGTATTTCTGAGATGTTTTTCTTTGGGCAAAAAAAAATCTCATCTCCGCCTTTTTTCCTACATCGCTAGCTTCTTCCAAATCTTCTTTCCGTCGCGTCGCCAATGAGCCCTCTCCCTCTGTTGGTTCTCGGTGCTTCTGTTGTTGCAGACAGGGGACGACCGTGATGTGGGGCACTGCAGGGGACACCCACTGCAACAGACCTGTCAGGGGGTGCTATGGAGGACCGGCGCCTTCCCTGCAAGAGACCAGACTGAGGTCGATGTTGCATGGTGGGACAACGAATGTACCGCCAGGGGGGTAGCGGGCTATGCTATGACCGACACAAATCGTAGTAGCGAGGCATCGACGTGCTTGAGGGGGTGTGGCAATCGGTGATCACCGATGATTGGTTGGATGGTGGTTCGTGCTGTAAGCGGACGACGTCGGCCACGCGATGCTGGGATCGGTAGCCACGGTGCTAGAATCGGTGTCCATCGATGTTGGGACCTGCGATGGTCGGTGTTGCAAGCGAATCACACCGACGACCAAAGCTGAATCGGTAATCACCGATGCTGGGACCAGTGGCAGGCGGTGCTGTAGTCGACCACCATAATCCACCATCGTTGCCGACGAGGACGATGTGAGGGCTGGGCACCAGGTTGGGACCGTTTGGTGTTTAAAGGCGGTCCCCGACGACCCCCCTCCCCCCCCCCCCCCCCCCCCCCCCATGAGCGCCTACAAGGCCATGTGGCTATGATCGGGACGGGGCTACAACGGCGGCCCAATGGAGCTTTGAGGGGGCAACGTGTTTGTCAGCCATGTGAGAACCAAGGTCTCACGGACCCATTAACCATGGGTCGTGATGGTACTGTTGGGCTTATTAACAGTAGTTACCTCCCGTAACACAAGACGATGAGGCTGCCTCTTAGGTGGCATGCAGATCTTTGTCCATATCCAAGACAACGAGGGCATGCCTTCTGACCAGTTGTGTCTCATCTTTGGTGACAAGCAACTTGAGGATGGTTGTACTCTTCCTGACTACGACATCTATAAAAGGTTGACTACAACACCTAGAAGGTGTCCATCCTTTGCCTTGATCCCCGGTAACATGGTGGCATGCAGATCTTCATCAAGACATCCCCTCAAGATGCAAATCTTTGTGAAGACACTCACCAGGAAGACCACCACCCTAGAAGAGGAGTTGTCTAACACCACTGACAGCGTCAAGGCTAAGATTACAACAAAAAGGAATTCACCTTCACAAGAACGGCTAAGGGCTTGTTGCCGAGACCCCTTCCCGGCAACCTACGCGCCCCGACAATAGCTTCCTCCACCTCAATGTCCCGACAACATTTCTAGGGTGCCACCTATAGCGGTGTGGGACAACTATCCACGACATCACTTGCGGCGGCCCAAGACAGCTACGTGTGTCACGGCCTATAGTATCATGCTACATAGTATCACGAGAAGGCGCTACGACAGGGTAGTTAGGTGGGAGGCAAGGTGATTCACCGCCTCTCTTTTATCAGGAGTGTGACACATCGTCCTCGACATGTCACAGTAAATTGAGTGTGCCAACATACTTACCTCGACAAGACAGGTGTTTCACCTACCCAACAAGGGCTAGGCTAACATGCGTCCCCACATTTAATGCATTGTTGTAACCATTATAACCAGCTACTGTGGTAACTCCTTGATCATATTATAGGAGGTCCATAGCCACATAGCAAAGGGTTGGTTGACACTTTTGGATAAATATTACAGCAGTGGTCCTTCCTCCTCGAGTTCATTGGAGAGACGTACTCTAGTTCACCATTGTACAAATTTCACCACATAATGGACTAAGCAGTAGGTCGTAGGATGTTACACCTCCGGGTGGCCTTAACCTGGGTAAAAAACGTAGTCTTCTCTTCGAGTGGATCTTGAGCATTTAGCCCTTGGACGAACTTAAAAACTGGATGTTTCTCACATCCGGTATCATGCTCATGCGCAAAACAATGTTGGACAGAGTGCTGCTACTAGCACGATGGGAGCTGCAATCGACGCACGATGGGATTGCAACCATGGCCTAACGGAGTAGCAATCTGCTACAATAGAGCTACAACCGGTGAGAGGTGGAGCTGTAAGGTTTTTCATCGTCGATGACGATGCTAGGAGAGTGTCCGACGAGGTTGCTTCTAGTCATGGTAGACGGTGCAACGAGCGTGGCTAGGGAGTGCTATAATAACAACAACATCTATTTGTGGTGCCTTAAACCAAGGGCGACGCGCAGGAGCACGATGCTACAAGAGAGCTCGTCGGTGTTGCAAGCAAAAATGCTAGACGTACGGAGTCCTATAGGCTTTTACAGCCTCCTTCCTAACCAACTAAACATGCCCCCCTGATTTTTAGGTGGGTGGGGCCCCAACCTCCCCTTAATCCAATCACGATCTGAAAGCTTAAACACACCTTGTAAAACCCTGTAGATGTCCGTCGATGTAGCATTGCTGGTGTTGCAAGTAGCTGGTAGCGACCTATACTACAATGTATACAACGAGGCAGACGCGGGGCGGGCTGACATCTATTTGAATAGAGCTGGGGTGGGGTGGTTTAGTGCCTGGTTGTTGCGTGGGTCAAGGTGCGGGAGGAGAATATGTGTATCCAACGGCCAGCATGTCTAATGAGATGTGTGGAAAGTCACATATCGAGATCTCATTCGAGTCAACCGACATAGAGGGTCGTGTTTTCTTTTAGTTTTTTTGCGAATGTCGTTTTTTCTTTTATAACTGGATAGTAATGTGCAAGGGTCCATTACGTTTCCTCTTGGACCTATACGGCACATCGGCTTCTCGTACCCTACACCCAGTGTGCTAGGGTTTCTCCTGCCTCCCGCCGGCGCTGTCGCAATTCTACCTCGTCCCATGTGGTATTAGGACCATGGAGGCACAGTGGATCGCGACCCTTGCCGGCGAGAGGGCTCCATTCTTTGATGTTTTTAGTTTTGCTAGAGTTTGTGTCATGCTCAGAGATGCGAGGCGGCGGCGGCTCTTTGTAGATGGAATTGAAGGAAATATGCCCTAGAGGCAATAATAAAGTTATTATTTATTTCCTCATATCATGATAAATGTTTATTATTCATGCTAGATTTGTATTAACCGGAAACATAATACATGTGTGAATACATCGACAAACATAGTGTCACTAGTATGCCTCTACTTGACTAGCTCGTTGATCAAAGATGGTTGAGTTTCCTAGCCATAGACATGAGTGGTCATTTGATCAACGAGATCACATCATTAGGATAATGATGTGATTGACATGACCCATTCCGTTAGCTTAGCACTTGATCATTTAGTTTAATGCTATTGCTTTTTTCAGGACTTATACATGTTCCTATGACTATGAGATTATGCAACTCTCGATTACCGGAAGAACACTTTGTGTGCTACCAAACGTCACAACGTAACTGGGTGATTATAAAGGTGCTCTACAGGTGTCTCCGATGGTGTTCGTGGAGTTGGCATAGATCGAGAATAGGATTTGTCACTCCGATTGTCGGAGAGGTATCTCTCGGCCCTCTCGGTAATACACATCACTATAAGCCTTGCAAGCAATGTGACTAATGAGTTAGTTACGAGATGATGCATTACGGAACGAGTAAAGAGACTTGCCGGTAATGATATTGAACTAGGTATTGAGATACCGACGATCGAATCTCGGGCAAGTAACATACCGATGACAAAGGGAACAACGTATGTTGCTATGCGGTTTAACCGATAAAGATTTTCGTAGAATATGTAGGAACCAATATGAGAATCCAGGTTCCTCTATTGGTTATTGACCGGAGAGATGTCTCGGTCATGTCTACATAGTTCTCGAACCCGTAGGGTCCGCACGCTTAAAGTTCTTTGACGCTCGATATTATGAGTTTTTGTGTTTTGATGTACCGAAGGTTATTCGGAGTCCCGGATATGATCACAGACATGACAAGGAGTCTCTAAATGATCGAGACGTAAAGATCGATATATTGCACGACTATGTTCGGACACCGGAAGAGTTTCGGGAGGTTTCGGACATATACCGGAGTATCGGGGGGTTACCGGAACCCCCCGGGGAGTATATTGGGCCTATTGGGCCTTAGTGGAGAACAGGAGGGGTGGCCAGGGCAGGCCGCGCGCCCCCTCCCCCTCTAGTACAAATTGGACAAGGAGGGGGCGGCGCCCCCCTTTCCTTCCTCCTCTCTCCTTCCCTTGCCCCTTCTCCTACTCCTACTATAAAAGGAGTCCTACTCCCGGTGGGAGTAGGACTCCCCCCTTAGCGCGCCCTCCTCCTTGGCCGGCCGCCTCCCCCCTAGCTCCTTTACATACGGGGGCAAGGGGGCACCTCATAGACATAACAATTGATCATTGATCTTTTAGCCGTGTGCGGTGCCCCCCTCCACCATAATCCACCTCGGTCATATCGTAGCGGTGCTTAGGCGAAGCCCTGTGTTGGTAGCTTCATCAACACCGTCACCACGCCATCGTGCTGACGAAGCTCTTCCCGGAAGCTCTACTGGATTGTGAGTTCGCGGGACGTCACCGAGCTGAACGTGTGCTGAACGTGGAGGTGCCGTACGTTCGGTACTGAGGATCGGTCGATCATGAAGACGTACGACTACATCAGCCGCGTTGTCATAATGCTTTCGATTACGGTCTACGAGGGTTGCTACCTCTTGAGCACTGCGTTGGTTTTCCCTTGAAGAGGAAAGGGTGATGTAGCAAAGTAGCATATGTATTTCCCTCAGTTTTTGAGAACCAAGGTATCAATCCAGTAGGAGGCTACGCGCGAGTCCGTCGCACCAGCACAAAACAAATAAATCCTCGCAACCAACGTGATAAGGGGTTGTCAATCCCTACACGGTCACTTACGAGTGTGAGATCTGATAGATATGATAAGATAATATTTTTGGTATTTTTTATGATAAAGATGCAAAGTAAAATAAAAGGCAATGAAAAGTGTTGGAAGATTAATATGATGAAGATAGACCCGGGGGCCATAGGTTTCACTAGTGGCTTCTCTCAAGAGCATAAGTATTTTACGGTGGGTGAACAAATTACTATTGAGAAATTGACAGAATTGAGCATAGTTATGAGAATATCTAGGTATGATCATGTATATAGGCATCACGTCCAAGACAAGTAGATCGACTCCTGGCTGCATCTACTACTATTACTCCACACATCGACCGCTATCCAGCATGCATCTAGAGTATTAAGTTCATAAGAACGGAGTAACGCCTTAAGGAAAATGACATGATGTAGAGGGATAAATTCATGCAATATGATAAAAAAAACCATCTTGTTATCCTCGATGGCAACAATACAATACGTGCCTTGTTGCCCCTACTGTCACTGGGCAAGGACACCGCAAGATTGAACCCAAAGCTAAGCACTTCTCCCATTGCAAGAAAGATCAATCTAGTAGGCCAAACCAAACTGATAATTCGAAGAGACTTGCAAAGATAACCAATCATACATAAAAGAATTCAGAGAAGATTCAAATATTGTTCATACATAAACTTGATCATAAACCCACAATTCATCGGTCTCAACAAACACACCGTAAAAGAAGATTACATCGAATATATCTCCACAAGAGAGGGGGAGAACTTTGTATTGAGATCCAAAAAGAGAGAAGAAGCCATCTAGCTAATAACTATGGACCCGTAGGTCTGAGGTAAACTACTCACACTTCATCGGAAGGGCTATAGTGTTGATGTAGAAGCCCTCCATGATCGATGCCCCCTCCGGCGGAGCTCCGGAACAGGCCCCAAGATGGGATCTCGTGGATACAGAAAGTTACGGCGGTGGAATTAGGGTTTTGGCTCCGTATCTGATCGTTTGGGGGTACGTAGGTATATATAGGAGGAAGAAGTGCATGGTGGAGCAACAGGGGGGCCACGAGGGTGGAGGGCGCGTCTGGGGGGTAGGCGCGCCCCCTACCTCATGGCTTCCCTATTGGTTGCTTGACGTAGGGTCCAAGTCTCCTGGATCTTGTTCATTCCAAAAATCACGTTCCCGAAGGTTTCATTCCGTTTGGACTCCGTTTGATATTCTTTTTCTTCGAAACCCTAAAATAGACAAAAAAATAGCAATTCTGGGCTAGGCCTCCGGTTAATAGATTAGTCCCAAAAATAATATAAAAGTGTATAATAAAGCCCAATAATGTCCAAAACATTACATAATATAGCATGGAGCAATCAAAAATTATAGATACGTTGGAGACGTATCAAGCATCCCCAAGCCTAATTCCTGCTCGTCCTCGAGTAGGTAAATGATAAAAACAGAATTTTTGATGTGGAATGCTACTAGGCATAATTTCAATGTAATTCTTCTTAATTGCGGCATGAATATTCAGATCCGAAAGATTCAAGATAAAAGTTCAAAATTAACATAGAAATAATAATACTTCAAGCATACTAACTAAGCAATTATGTCTTCTCAAAATAACATGGCCAAAGAAAGTTCATCCCTACAAAATCATATAGTTTAGTCATGCTCCATTTTCGTCACACAAGAATGCTCTCATCATGCACAACCCTGATGACAAGCCAAGCAATTGTTTCATACTTTAGTAATCTCACACTTTATAAACCTTCACGCAATACATGAGCGTGAGCCATGGATATAGCACTATGGGTGGAATAGAGTATAATGATGGGGGTTATGTGGAGAAGACAAAAAGGAGAAAGTCTCACATGAACGAGGCTAATCAATGAGCTATGGAGATGCCCATCGATTGATGTTAATGCAAGGAGTAGGGATTGCCATGCAACGGATGCACTAGAGCTATAAATGTATGAAAGCTCAACAAAAGAAACTAGTGGGTGTGCATCCAACTTGCTTGCTCACGAAGACCTAAGGCACTTGAGGAGGCCCATTGTTGGAATATACAAGCCAAGTTCTATAATGAAAAATTCCCACTAGTATATGAAATTGACAAGACAAGAGACTCTCTATCATGAAGATCATGGTGCTACTTTGAAGCACAAGTGTGGAAAAAAGATAGTAGCATTGTCCCTTTTCATTTTTTTGGGCCTTCTTTTTTTATTTGGCCTTTCTCCTTTTTTTTTATTTGGGACAATGCTCTATTAAATGATGATCATCACACTTCTATTTATTTACAACTCATTGATTACAACTCGATACTAGAACAAGGTACGACTCTATATGAATGCCTCCGGCGGTTGATACGTCTCCAACGTATCTATAATTTTTGATTGCTCCATGCTATATTATCTACTGTTTTAGACATTATTGGGCTTTATTATCCACTTTTATATTATTTTTGGGACTAACCTATTAACCGGAGGCCCAGCCCAGAATTGCTGTTTTTTGCCTGTTTTAGGGTTTCAAAGAAAAGGAATATCAAAGGAGTCCAAACGGAATGAAACCTTCGAAAACATGATTATCTCATCAGATATGATCTAGGAGACTTGGACCCTCCGTCAACAAAGCCACAAGGTGGTCATGAGGGTGGAGGGCGCCCCCCCCTAGGGCGCACCCCCTGCCTTGTGGGCCCATCGAAGCTCCACCGACGTACTTCTTCCTCCTATATATATCCACGTACCCCCAAACGATCAGGGACAGAGCCAAAAACCTAATTCCACCGCCACAACTTTCTGTATCAACGAGATCCCATCTTGGGGCCTGTTCCGGAGCTCCGCCGGAGGGCGCATCGATCACGGAGGGCTTCTACATCATCATCCAAGCCCCTCCAATGAAGTGTGAGTAGTTTACTTCAAATCTACGGGTCCATGGCTAGTAGCTAGATGGCTTCTTCTTTCTTTTTTGATCTCAATACAATGTTCTCCCCCTCTCTTGTGGAGATCTATTCGATGTAATCTTCTTTTGCGGTGTGTTTGTTGAGACTGATGAATTGTGGGTTTATGATCAAGTTTATGTATGAACAATATTTGAATCTTCTCTGAATTCTTTTATGTATGATTGGTTATCTTTGCAAGTCTCTTCGAATTATCAGTTTGGTTTGGCCTACTAGATTGATCTTTCTTGCAATGGGAGAAGTGCTTAGCTTTGGGTTCAATCTTGCGGTGTCCTTTCCCAGCGACAGAAGGGGCAGCAAGGCACGTATTGTATTGCTGCCATCGAGGATAACAAGATGGGTTTTTTTTATCATATTGCATGAAACTATCCCTCTACATCATGTCATCTTGCTTAAGGCGTTACTCTGTTTTTAACTTAATACTCTAGATGCATGCTGGATAGCGGTCGATGAGTGGAGTAATAGTAGTAGATGCAGAATCATTTTAGTCTACTTGTCTCGGACGTGATGCCTATATACATGATCATACCTAGATATTCTCATAACTATGGTCAATTCTGTCAATTGCTCAACAGTAATTTGTTCACCCACCGTAGAATACCTATGCTCTTGAGAGAAGCCACTAGTGAAACCTATGCCCCCGGGTCTCTTTCTCATCATATCAATCTCCATCACTTTATTATTGCTTTGCTTTCACTTTGATTTTTACTTTGCATCTCTATACCAAAAATACAAAAATATTATTTATCATCTCTATCAGATCTCACTTTCATAAGTGACCGTTAAAGGATTGACAACCCCTAAGCACGTTGGTTGCGTTGAGCTATTGTTTTTGTGTAGGTACGAGGGACTCGAGCGTAGCCTCCTACTGGATTGATACCTTGGTTCTCAAAAACTGAGGGAAATACTTACGCTACTTTGCTGCATCATTCCTTCCTCTTCGGGGAAATCCAACGCAGTGCTCAAGAGGTAGCAAGAAGAATTTCTGGCGCCGTTGCCGGGGAGTCTGCGCAAAAGTCAACATACCAAGTACCCATCACAATCTCTATCTCCCGCATTACATTATTTGCCATTTGCCTCTCGTTTTCCTCTCCCCCACTTCACCCTTGCCGTTTTATTTGCCCTCTCTCTCTCTATCCTCCCTCTCTCTCTCTCTATTTGCCTCTTTTGCCCGTTTGCTTTTTGTTTGCTCGTGTGTTGGATTGCTTGTTTGTCGCGATGGCTCAAGATAATACTAAATTATGTGACTTCACCAATATCAACAACAATGATTTCCTTAGCACTCCGATTGCTCCTCTTACCGATGCTGAATCTTGTGAAATTAATATTGCTTTCTTGAATCTTGTCATGAAAGATCCGTTCTCTGGCCTTCCTAGTGAAGATGCCGCTACCCATGTTAATAGCTTCGTTGATTTGTGTGACATGCGAAAGAAAAAGGATGTCGATAATGATATTGTTAACTTGAAGCTATTTCCTTTTTCGCTTAGAGATCGTGCTAAAGTTTGGTTTTCATCTTTGCCTAAAAATAGTATTGATTCATGGAACAAGTGCAAAGATGCTTTTATCTCTAAGTATTTTCCTCCCGCTAAGATCATCTCTCTTAGAGACGATATTATGAATTTTAAACAACTTGATCATAAACATGTTGCACAAGCTTGGGAGAGAATGAAATTAATGATACGTAATTGCCCTACTCATGGTTTAAATTTGTGGATGATTATACAAAAAATTTATGCCAGATTGAATTTTGCTTCTAGAAATCTTTTAGATTCGGCCGCGGGAGGCATTTTTGTGGAAATCACTTTAGGAGAAGCTACTAAACTCCTAGATAATATTATGGTTAATTATTCTCAATGGCATACTGAAAGATCTACTACTAAAAAGGTGCATGCGATAGAAGAAATTAGTGTTTTGAGTGGAAAGATGGATGAACTTATGAAATTATTTGCTAATAAGAGTGTTTCTTCTGATCCTAATGATGTGCCCTTGTCTACTTTGATTGAGAATAATAATGAATCTATGGATGTGAATTTTGTTGGTAGGAACAATTTTGGTAACAACGCGTATAGAGGAAATTTCAATCCTAGGCCTTATCCTAGTAATCCCTCTAATAATTATGGTAATTCCTACAACAATTCTTATGGAAATTATAATAAGATGCCCTCTGATTTTGAATCTAATATTAAATAATTTATTTCTTTGCAAAAGAATTTTAATGCTATGATTGAAGAAAAATTGCTTAAGATTGATGATTTGGCTATGAACGTTGATAGAATTGCTCTTGATGTTGATTCTTTGAAACTTAGATCTATTCCACCTAAGCATGATATCAATGATTCTCTCAAAGCCATGAGAATTTATATTGAGGAGTGCAAAGAAAGAACCGCTAGGATGCGTGCTAAGAAAGATGCCTTTATAAAAGCGTGTTCTTCTAGTTACTATGAAAATAATGATGAAGATCTAAAAGTTATTGATGTGTCCCCTATTAAATCTTTGTTTTGCAATATGAATCTTGATAACGATGGGACTGAATATGATCCACCTTTACCTATAAGGCGTTCTAAGAATTCGGAATTTGTTGATCTTGATGCTAAATTTGATAAAAGTGGGATTGAAGAAATTAAAACCCTAGATGTTGCTAAACCCACTATTATGGATTTCAAGGAATTTAACTATGAAAATTGCTCCTTGATTGATTGTATTTCCTTGTTGCAATCCGTGCTAAAGTCTCCTCATGCTTATAGTCAAAATAAAGCATTCACTAAACATATCGTTGATGCCTTGATGCAATCTTATGAAGAAAAACTTGAATTGGAAGTTTCTATCCCTAGAAAAATTTATGATGAGTTGGAACCTACTATTAAAATAAAAATTAAAAATTATGAGTTTTATGATTTGTGTGATTTGGGTGCTAGTGTCTCTACTATTCCCAAAACTTTATGTGATTTGCTAGATTTCCGTGATTTTGATGATTGCTCTCTAAACTTGCATCTTGCGGATTTCACTATTAAGAAACCTATGGGAAGAATTAATGATGTTCTTATTATTGCTAATAGGAATTATGTGCCCGTAGATTTTATCGTTCTTGATATAGATTGCAATCCTTCTTGCCCTATTATTCTTGGTAGACCTTTCTTGAGAACGGTTGGTGCAATTATTGATATGAAGGAAGGGAATATCAGATTTCAGTTTCCATTAAAAAAGGGAACGGAACACTTCCCTAGAAAGAAAATAAAATTACCATATGAATCTATCATGAGAGACACTTATGGATTGCCTACCAAAGATGGCAATACCTAGATCTATTCTTGCTTGTTATGCCTAGCTAGGGGCGTTAAACGATAGGGCTTGTTGGGAGGCAAACCAATTTCATTTTTATTCCTTGCTTTTTGCTCCTGTTTAGTAATAATAAATTATTTAGCCTCTGTTTTAGTTGTGTTTTTTGTGTTTAATTAGTGTTTGTGCCAAGTAGAACCGTTGGGAAGACTTGGGAAAGTCTTCTTGAACTTGCTGTAAAAAACAGAAACTTTAGCGCTCACGAGAACTGCTGTCATTTTTATTTGAAAAGCTATATTTAGTTAATTCTTTTTGAAGATGATTAATAGATAAATTCCTCACGTCCAGCAATTTATTTTAGAATTTTTGGGGTTCCATATCTTGCGCTAGCTACAGATTACTACAGACTGTTCTGTTTTTGACAGATTCTGTTTTTCGTGTGTTGTTTGCTTATTTTGATGAATCTATGGCTAGTAAAATAGTTTATATTCCATAGAGAAGTTGGAATACAGTAGGTATAACACCAATATAAATAAAGAATGAGTTCATTACAGTACCTTGAAGTGGTCTTTTGTTTTCTTTCGCTAACGGAGCTCACGAGATTTTCTACTTTAAGTTTTGTGTTGTGAAGTTTTCAAGTTTTGGGTAAAGATTTGATGGATTATGGAACAAGAAGTGGCAAGAGCCTAAGCTTGGGAATTCCCATGGCACCCCCAAGATAATATAAGGACACCTAAAAGCCAAAGCTTGGGGATGCCCCGGAAGGCATCCCCTCTTTCGTCTACTTCTATCGGTAACTTTACTTGGAGCTATATTTTTATTCACCACATGATATGTGTTTTGCTTGGAGCGTCTTTTATAATTTGAGTCTTTGCTTATTAGTTTACCACAATCATCCTTGATGTACACACCTTTTGAGAGAGCCATACATGATTTGGAATTTGATAGAATACTCTATGTTCTTCACTTATATCTTTTGAGTTTTATAGTTTTGCTCTAGTACTTCACTTATATCTTTTAGAGCATGGTGGTGGATTTGTTTTATAGAAACTATTGATCTCTCATGCTTCACTTAGATTATTTTGAGAGTCTTAATAGCATGGTAATTTGCTTAAAATCCTAATATGCTTGGTATGCAAGATTAATAATAAAACTTTCGTATGAGTGTGTTGAATACTAAGAAAAGTTTGATGCTTGATGATTGTTTTGAGATATGGAGGTAATAATATCAAAGTCGTGCTAGTTGAGTAGTTGTGAAATTGAGAAGTACTTGTGTTGAAGTTTGCAAGTCCCGTAGCATGCACGTATGGTAAACGTTATGCAACAAATTTGAAGCATGAGGTGTTATTTGATTGTCTTCCTTATGAGTGCCGGTCGGGGACGAGCGACGGTCTTTTCCTACCAATCTATCCCCCTAGGAGCATGCGCGTAGTGCCTAGGTTTTTGATGACTTGTAGATTTTTGCAATAAGTATGTGAGTTCTTTATGACTAATGTTGAGTCCATGGATTATACGCACTCTCACCCTTCCATCCTTGCTAGCCTCTTCGGTACCGTGCATTGCCCTTTCTCACATTGAGAGTTGGCGCAAACTTCGCCGGTGCATCCAAACCCCGTGATATGATACACTCTTTCACACATAAACCTCCTTATATCTTCCTCAAAACAGCCACCATACCTACCTATTATGGCATTTCCATAGCCATTTCAAGATATATTGCCATGCAACTTTCCATCATTCCGTTCATCATGACACATTCATCATTGTCATATTGCTTAGCATGATCATGTAGTTGACATAGTATTTGTGGCAAAGCCACCATTCATAATTCTTTCATACATGTCACTCTTGGTTCATTGCATATCCCGGTACACCGCCGGAGGCATTCATATAGAGTCATCTTTGTTCTAGTATCGAGTTGTAACCATTGAGTTGTAAATAAATAGAAGTGTGATGATCATCATTATTAGAGCATTATCTCAAGTGAGGTATAAAAATAAGAAAGTCCATAAAAAAGAGAAGGCCCAAAAAAAAGAGAAAAAGAGAGAAGGGACAATGTTACTATCCTTTTACCACACTTGTGCTTCAAAGTAGCACCATGATCTTCATAGTAGAGAGTCTCTCATATTATCACTTTCATATACTAGTGGGAATTTTTCATTATAGAACTTGGCTTGTATATTCCAACAATGGGCCTCCTCAAGTGCCCTAGGTCTTCGTGAGCAAGCAAGTTGGATGCACACCCACTAGTTTCTTTTGTTGAGATTTCATACATTTATTGCTCTAGTGCATCCGTTGCATGGCAATCCCTACTCCTTGCATTAACATCAATCGGTGGGCATCTCCATAGCCCATTGATTAGCCTCGTTGATGTGAGACTTTCTCCTTTTTTGTCTTCTCCACATAACCCCCCTCATCATATTCTATTCCACCCATAGTGCTATGTCCATGGCTCGCGCGCATATATTGCGTGAAAGTTTATAGGTTTGAGATTACTAAAGTATGAAACAATTGCTTGGCTTGTCATCGGGGTTGTGCATGATGAGAGCATTCTTGTGTGACGAAAATGAAACATGACTAAACTATATGATTTTGTAGGGATGAACTTTCTTTGGCCATGTTATTTTGAGAAGACATAATTGCTTAGTTAGTATGCTTGAAGTATTATCATTTTTATGTCAATATGAACTTTTGTCTTGAATCTTTCGGATCTGAATATTCATACCACAATTAAGAAGAATTACATTAAAATTATGCCAAGTAGCACTCTGCGTCAAAAATTCTGTTTTTATCATTTACCTACTCGAGGACGAGCAGGAATTAAGCTTGGGGATGCTTGATACGTCTCCAACGTATCTATAATTTTTGATTGCTCCATGCTATATTATCTACTGTTTTAGACATTATTGGGCTTTATTATCCACTTTTATATTATTTTTGGGACTAACCTATTAACCGGAGGCCCAGCCCAGAATTGTTGTTTTTTGCCTGTTTTAGGGTTTCGAATAAAAGGAATATCAAACTTAGTCCAAACGGAATGAAACCTTCGGAAACATGATTTTCTCATCAGATAAGATCCAAGAGACTTGGACCCTCCGTCAAGAAAGCCATGAGGTGGTCATGAGGGTGGAGGGCGCCCCCCCCTAGGGCACGCCCCCCTGCCTCGTGGGCCCCTCGAAGCTCCACCCACGTACTTCTTCCTCCTATATATATCCACGTACCCCCAAACGATCGGGGACGGAGCCAAAAACCTAATTCCACCATCGCAACTTTCTGTATCCACGAGATCCCATCTTGGGGCCTGTTCTAGAACTCCGCCGGAGGGGGCATCGATCACGGAGGGCTTCTACATCATCATCCAAGCCCCACCGATGAAGTGTGAGTAGTTTACTTCAGACCTACGGGTCCATAGCTAGTAGCTAGATGGCTTATTCTCTCTTTTTGGATCTCAACAATGTTCTCCCCCTCTCTTGTGGAGATCTATTCGATGTAATCTTCTTTTTGCGGTGTGTTTGTTGAGACCGATGAATTGTGGGTTTATGATCAAGTCTATCTATGAGTAATACTTGAATCTTCCCTGGATTCTTTTATGTATGATTGGTTATCTTTGCAAGTCTCTTCGGATTATCAGTTTGGTTTGGCCTACTAGATTAGTTTTTCTTGCCATGGGAGAAGTGCTTAGATTTGGGTTCAATCTTGCGGTGTCCTTTCCGAGTGACAGAAGGGGCAGCAAGGCACGTATTGTATTGTTGCCATCGAGGATAACAAGATGGTTTTTTTATCATATTGCATGAAACTATCCCTCTACATCATGTCATCTTGCTTAAGGCGTTACTCTGTTTTTAACTTAATACTCTAGATGCATGCTGGATAGCGGTCGATGAGTGGAGTAATAGTAGTAGATGCAGAATCGTTTTGGTCTACTTGTCTCGGACATGATGCCTATATACATGATCATACCTAGATATTCTCATAACTATGCTCAATTCTGTCAATTGCTCAACAGTAATTTGTTCACCCACCGTAGAATACTTATGCTCTTGAGAGAAGCCACTAGTGAAACCTATGGCCCCCGGGTCTCTTTCTCTTCATATCAATCTCCATCACTATATTATTACTTTGCTTTTACTTTGCTTTTTACTTTGTATCTCTATACCAAAAATACCAAAAATATTATTTATCATCTCTATCAGATCTCACTTTCATAAGTGACTGTGAAGGGATTGACAACCCCTGAGCGTGTTGGTTGCATTGAGCTATTGTTTTTGTGTAGGTACGAGGGACTCGAGCGTAGCCTCCTACTGGATTGATACCTTGGTTCTCAAAAACTGAGGGAAATACTTACGCTACTTTGCTGCATCAACCCTTCCTCTTCGGGGAAATCCAACACAGTGCTCAACAGGTAGCAGAGGTGTACCGGGATATGCAATGAATCAAGTGTGACATGTATGAAAAATTATGAACGGTGGCTTTGCTAAAAAATACTATGTCAACTACATGATCATGCTAAACAATATGACAATGATGAACGTGTCATGATGAACGGGATGGTGGAAAGTTGCATGCCAATATATCTCGGAATGGCTATGGAAATGCCATAATAGGTAGGTATGGTGGCTGTTTTGAGGAAGATATAAGGAGGTTTATGTGTGAAAGAGCATATCATATCACGGGGTTTAGATGCACCGGCGAAGTTTGCACCAACTCTCAATGTGAGAAAGGGCAATGCGCGATACCGAAGAGGCTAGCAATGATGGAAAGGTGAGAGTGCGTATAATCCATGGACTCAACATTAGCCATAAAGAACTCACATACTTATTGCAAAAATCTACAAGTCATCAAAAACCAAGCACTACATGCATGCTCCTAGGGGGATAGATTGGTAGGAAAAGACCATCGCTCGTCCCCGACCACCACTCATAAGGAGGACAATTAAAGAACACCTCATGTTTCAAATTTGTTACATAACGTTTACCATACGTGCATGCTACAGGACTTGCAAACTTCAACACAAGTATTTCTCAATTTCACAACTACTCAACTAGCAAAACTTTAATATCACTACCTCCATACCTCAAAACAATCATCAAGCATCAAACTTCTCTTAGTATTCAAAACACTCATAAGAAAGTTTTTACTAATCTTGAGTACCTAGCATATTAGGATTATTTAAGCAAATTACCATGCTATTTAAGACTCTCAAAATAATCTAAGTGAAGCATGAGAGATCAATATTTTCTATAAAACAAATCCACCACCGTGCTCTAAAATATATAAGTGAAGTACTAGAGCAAAACTATATAACTCAAAAGATATAAGTGAAGCACATAGAGTATTCTAATAATTTCCAAATCATGTGTGTCTCTATCAAAAGGTGTGTACAGCAAAGATTATTGTTGTAAACTAAAAAGCAAAGACTCAAATCATACAAGACACTCCAAGCGAAACACATATCATGTGGTGAATAAAAATATAGCTCCAAGTAAAGTTACCGATGGAAGTAGACGAAAGAGGGGATGCCTTCCGGGGCATCCCCAAGCTTTGGATTTTTGGTGTCCTTAGTTTATCTTGGGGGTGCCATGGGCATCCCCAATCTTAGGCTATTGCCACTCCTTGTCCCATAATCCATCAAATCCTTACCCAAAACTTGAAAACTTCACAACACAGAACTTAAAGTAGAAAATCTCGTGAGCTCCGTTAGCGAAAGAAAACAAAGGACCACTTCAAGATACTATAATGAACTCATTCTTTATTTATATTGGTGTTAAACCTACTGTATTCCAACTTCTATATGGTTTATAAACTATTTTACTAGCCATAGATTCATCAAAATAAGCAAACAACACACGAAAAACAGAATCTGTCAAAAACAGAACAGTCTGTAGTAATCTGTAGCTAGCGCAAGATCTGGAACCCCAAATATTCTAAAATAAATTTATGGACGTGAGGAATTTATCTATTAATAATCTGCAAAAATAATTAACTAAATATCTCTTTCCAAATAAAAATGGCAGCAGTTCTCGTGAGCGCTAAAGTTTCTGTTTTTTACAGCAAGATTAACAAGACTTTCCGCAAATCTTCCCAACGGTTCTACTTGGCACAAACACTAATTAAACACAAAAAACACAACCAAAACAGAGGCTAGATAAATTATTTATTAAATAAAATCAAGGAAAAATATTGGGTTATCTCCCAACAAGCGCTTTTCTTTAAAGCCTTATAGCTAGGCATAATATTTCAATGATGCTCACATGAAAGAAGAGAATTGAAGCACAAAGAGAAAATCATAAAACACGTGAAAAACACATCTAAGTCTAACATACTCCTATGCATAGGCATATTATAGGCAAATAAATTATCAAGGCAAGCAAAAACTAGCATATGCAAGGAAGCGGAAAGAAACAATGCAATCTCAACATAACGAGAGGTAATTTAGTAACATGAAAATTTCTACCACCATATTTTCCTCCCTCGTAATAATTACATGTAGGATCATAAGCAAATTCAACAAAATAGCTATCACATAAAATATTTTCAACACGATCCACATGCATGCAAAGTTGACACTCTTCCAAAATAGTGGGATTAACATTAACTAAAGTCATGACCTCTCCAAACCCACTTTTATGAAAAAATTCATAAGATTGAACATTCTCCAAATATGTGGGATCTAAAGTTGACACTCTTCCGAACCCACTTTCAATAATATTGCAAACACTATTATCAATCTCATATTCATCATGGGGCTTAAATAAATTTTCAAGATCATAAGAAGAATCACCCCAATCATGATCATTGCAACAAGTAGAGGACAAAGCAAAACTAGCATCACCAAGCTTAGGGTTTTGCATATTATAAGCACAATTGACATTAATAGAATTTATACTATCATCATTGCAATCATACTTTTTATTCAAAGATCCATCGTGAATCACTCCATAAAGTACTTCATCACAATTTTCAGATTCACGAATTTCAAGCAAAACTTCATAAAGATAATCTAGTGCATAAAACTCACTAGCAATTGGTTCATCATAATTGGATCTCTTAAAAAGATTAGCAAGCAGATGAGGATCCATAGATCTTAGGTTCTCTGTTTAGTAATAAATAAACAACTATTCCAACCAAATGAGCAAACGAGCCAAGTAAGACATCAAAGCAAATGGAAAGACTAACAGAAGAAGGGCAAATAAAACGGCAAGGGTGAAGTGGGGGAGAGGAAAACGAGAGGCAAATGGCAAATAATGTAATGTGGGAGATAAAGGTTTGTGATGGGTACTTGGTGTGTTGACTTTTGCATAGATCTCCCCGACAACGGCGCCAGAAATCCTTCTTGCTACCTCTTGAGCACTACGTTGGTTTTCCCTTGATGAGGAAAGGGTGATGCAGCAAAGTAGCGTAAGTATTTCCCTCAGTTTTTGAGAACCAAGGTGTCAATCCAGTAGGAGGCTACGCGCGAGTCCCTCGCACCTGCACAAAACAAATAAATCCTCGCAACCAACGCGATAAGGGGTTGTCAATCCCTACACGGTCACTTACGAGAGTGAGATCTGATAGATATGATAAGATAATGTTTTTGGTATTTTTATGATAAAGATACAAACTAAATTAAAAGGCAATGAAAATAACTAAGTGTTGGAAGATTAATATGATGAAGATAGACCCGGGGGCCATAGGTTTCACTAGTGGCTTCTCTCAAGAGCATAAGTATTTTACGGTGGGTGAACAAATTACTGTTGAGCAATTGACAAAATTGAGCATAGTTATGAGAATATCTAGGTATGATCATGTATATAGGCATCACGTCCAAGACAAGTAGATCGACTCCTGCCTGCATCTACTACTATTACTCCACACATCGACCGCTATCCAGCATGCATCTAGAGTATTAAGTTCATAAGAACAGAGTAACGCCTTAAGCAAGATGACATGATGTAGAGGGATAAATTCATGCAATATGATAAAAAAAACCATCTTGTTATCCTCGATGGCAACAATACAATACGTGCCTTGCTGCCCCTACTGTCACTGGGAAAGGACACCGCAAGATTGAACCCAAAGCTAAGCACTTCTCCCATTGCAAGAAAGATCAATCTAGTAGGCCAAACCAAACTGATAATTCGAAGAGACTTGCAAAGTTAACCAATCATACATAAAAGAATTCAGAGAAGATTCAAATATTGTTCATAGATAAACTTGATCATAAACCCACAATTCATCAGTCTCAACAAACACACAACAAAAGAAGATTACATCGAATAGATCTCCACAAGAGAGGGGGAGAACTTTGTATTGAGATCCAAAAGGAGAGAAGAAGCCATATAGCTAATAACTATGGACCTGTAGGTCTGAGGTAAACTACTCACACTTCATCGGAAGGGCTATAGTGTTGATGTAGAAGCCCTCCATGATCTATGCCCCCTCCGGCGGAGCTCCGGAACAGGCCCCAAGATGGGATCTCGTGGATACAGAAAGTTACGGCGGTGGAATTAGGGTTTTGGCTCCGTATCTGATCGTTTGGGGGTACATAGGTAAATATAGGAGGAAGAAGTACGTCGGTTTTGCAACAGGGGGCCCATGAGGGTGGAGGGCGCGCCTGGGGGGTAGGCGCGCCCCCTACCTCGTGGCTTCCCTGTTGGTTGCTGGACGTAGGGTCCAAGTCTCCTGGATCTTGTTCGTTCCAAAAATCATGTTCCCGAAGGTTTCATTCCGTTTGGACTCCATTTGATATTCCTTTTCTTCGAAACCCTAAAATAGGCAAAAAAACAGCAATTCTGGGCTGGGCCTCCAGTTAATAGGTTAGTCCCAAAAATAATATAAAAGTGTATAATAAAGCCCAATAATGTCCAAAACAGTAGATAATATAGCATGGAGCAATCAAAAATTATAGATACGTTGGAGACGTATCAAGGGTACGTAGACGACACTCTCCCCTCTCGTTGCTATGCATCACCATGATCTTGCGTGTGCTTAGGAATTTTTTTTTGAAATTACTACGTTCCGCAATAGTCGCATCTGAGGCAGGTTTATGCGTAGATTTTATATGCACGAGTAGAACACAAGTGAGTTGTCTGCGATACAAGTCATACTGCTTACCAGCATGTCATACTTTGGTTCGGCGGTATTGTTGGATGAAGCGGCCCGGACCGACATTATGCGTACCCTTACGCGAGACTGGTTCTACCGACGTGCTTTGCACACATGTGGCTGGTGGGTGTCAGTTTCTCCAACTTTAGTTGAACCGAGTGTGACTACGCCCAGTCCTTGTTGAAGGTTAAAACATCACTAACTTGACGAACTATCGTTGTGGTTTTGATGCGTAGGTAAGAACGGTTCTTGCTCAGCCCGTAGCAGCCACGTAAAACTTGCAACAATAAAGTAGAGGACGTCTAACTTGTTTTTGCAGGGCATGTTGTGATGTGATATGGTCAAGGCATGATGCTATATTTTATTGTATGAGATGATCATGTTTTGTAATAGAGTTATCGGCAACTGGTAGGAGCCATATGGTTGTCGATTTATTGTATGAAATGCAATCTCCATGTAAAAGCTTTACTTTATCACTAAGAGGTAGTGATAGTCGTGAAGGAAATATGCCCTAGAGGCAATAATAAAGTTACTATTTATTTCCTTATAATCATGATAAAGGTTTATTATTCATGCTAGAATTGTATTAACCGGAAACATAATACATGTGTGAATACATAGACAAACAAAGTGTCACTAGTATGCCTCTACTTGACTAGCTCGTTAATCAAAGATGGTTATGTTTCCTAACCATGAACAATGAGTTGTTATTTGATTAACGGGATCACATCATTAAGAGAATGATCTGATTGACATGACCCATTCCATTAGCTTAGCACTTGATCGTTTAGTTTGTTGCTATTGCTTTCTTCATGACTTATACATGTTCCTATAACTATGAGATTATGCAACTCCCATTTACCGGAGGAACACTTTGGGTACTACCAAACATCACAACGTAACTGGGTGATTATAAAGGAGTACTACAGGTGTCTCCAAAGGTACATGTTGGGTTGGCGTATTTCGAGATTAGGTTTTGTCACTCCGATTGTCGGAGAGGGTATCTCTGGGCCCTCTCGTAATGCACATCACTTAAGCCTTGCAAGCATTGCAACTAATGAGTTAGTTGCGGGATGATGTATTACAGAACGAGTAAAGAGACTTGCCGGTAACAAGATTGAACTAGGTATTGAGATACCGACGATCGAATCTCGGGCAAGTAACATACCGATGACAAAGGGAACAACGTATGTTGTTATGCGGTCTGACCGATAAAGATCTTCGTAGAATATGTAGGAGCCAATATGGGCATCCAGGTCCCGCTATTGGTTATTGACCGGAGACGTGTCTCGGTCATGTCTACATTGTTCTCGAACCCGTAGGGTCCGCACGCTTAAGGTTACGATGACAGTTATATTATGAGTTTATGCATTTTGATGTACCGAAGGTTGTTCGGAGTCCCGGATGTGATCACGGACATGACGAGGAGTCTCAAAATGGTCGAGACATAAAGATTGATATATTGGAAGCCTATGTTTGGATATCGGAAGTGTTCCGGGTGAAATCGGGATTTTACCGGAGTACCGGGAGGTTACCGGAACCCCCCGGGAGCTATATGGGCCTTAGTGGGCTTTAGTGGAAAGGAGAAAGGGGCAGCCCAAGGTGGGCGCCTCCCCCCTCCCCTAGTCCTATTAGGACTAGGAGAGGTGGCCGGCCCTCTCTCTCTTTCCCCTCAAGGAATCCTATTCCAACTAGGATTGGGGGGGGAATCCTACTCCCAGAGGGAGTAGGACTCTCCTGCGCGCCACCCTTGGCCGGCCAGCCTCCCCCTCTAGTCCTTTATATACTGAGGCAGAGGCACCCCAGAAAACACAAGTTGATCCACGTGATCTATTCCTTAGCCGTGTGCGGTGCCCCCAGCCACCATAGTCCTCGATAATACTGTAGCGGAGTTTAGGCGAAGCCCTGCTGCTGTAGTACATCAAGATCGTCACCACGCCGTCGTGCTGACGGAACTCTTCCCCGACACTTTGCTGGATCGGAGTCCGGGGATCGTCATCGAGCTGAACGTGTGCTCGAACTCGGAGGTGCCGTAGTTTCGGTGCTTGATCGGTTGGATCGTGAAGACGTACGACTACTTCCTCTACGTTGTGTCAAGCGCTTCCGCAGTCGGTCTGCGTGGGTACGTAGACAACACTCTCCCCTCTCGTTGCTATGCATCACATGATCTTGCGTGTGCGTAGGAAATTTTTGAAATTACTACGAAACCCAACAGTGGCATCCGAGCCTAGGTTATTTATGTTGATGTTATATGCACGAGTAGAACACAAGTGAGTTGTGGGCGATATAAGTCATACTGCCTACCAGCATGTCATACTTTGGTTCGGCGGCATTGTTGGACGAGACGACCCGGACCAACATTACGCGTACGCTTACGCGAGACCGGTTCCCCGACGTGCTTTGCACATAGGTGGCTTGCGGGCGACTGTCTCTCCAACTTTAGTTGAACCAAGTGTGGCTACGCCCGGTCCTTGCGAAGGTTAAAACGGAGTCTATTTGACAAACTATCGTTGTGGTTTTGATGCGTAGGTGAGATTGGTTCTTGCTTAAGCCCGTAGCAGCCACGTAAAACTTGCAACAACAAAGTAGAGGACGTCTAACTTGTTTTTGCAGGGCATGTTGTGATGTGATATGGTCAAGACATGATGCTGAATTTTATTGTATGAGATGATCATGTTTTGTAACCGAGTTATCGGCAACTGGCAGGAGCCATATGGTTGTCTTTATTGTATGCAATGCAATCGCGATGTAATGCTTTACTTTATCACTAAGCGGTAGCGATAGTCGTAGAAGCACAAGCTTGGCGAGACGACAACGATGCTACGATGGAGATCAAGGTGTCACGCCGGTGACGATGGTGATCACGACGGTGCTTCGGAGATGGAGATCACAAGCACAAGATGATGATGGCCATATCATATCACTTATATTGATTGCATGTGATGTTTATCTTTTATGCATCTTATCTTGCTTTGATTGACGGTAGCATTATAAGATGATCTCTCACTAAATTATCAAGAAGTGTTCTCCCTGAGTATGCACCGTTGCGAAAGTTCTTCGTGCTGAGACACCACGTGATGATCGGGTGTGATAGGTTCTACGTTCAAATACAACGGGTGCAAAACAGTTGCACACGCGGAATACTCAGGTTATACTTGACGAGCCAAGCATATACAGATATGGCCTCGGAACACGGAGACCGAAAGGTCGAGCGTGAATCATATAGTAGATATGATCAACATAACGATGTTCACCATTGAAAACTACTCCATCTCACGTGATGATCGGTTATGGTTTAGTTGATTTGGATCACGTAATCACTTAGAGGATTAGAGGGATGTCTATCTAAGTGGGAGTTCTTTAATTAATTTGATTAACTGAACTTAAATTTATCATGAAACTTAGTACCTGATTAGTATCTTGCTTGTTTATGTTTGATTGTAGATAGATGGCTCGTGCTGTTGTTCCGTTGAATTTTAATGCGTTCCTTGAGAAAGCAAAGTTGAAAGATGATGGTAGCAATTACACGGACTGGGTCCGTAACTTGAGGATTATCCTCATTGCTGCACAGAAGAATTACGTCCTGGAAGCACCGCTGGGTGCCAGGCCTGCTGCAGGAGCAACGCCGGATGTTATGAACGTCTGGCAGAGCAAAGCTGATGACTACTCGATAGTTCAGTGTGCCATGCTTTACGGCTTAGAATCGGGACTTCAACGACGTTTTGAACGTCATGGAGCATATGAGATGTTCCAGGAGTTGAAGTTAATATTTCAAGCAAATGCCCGGATTGAGAGATATGAAGTCTCCAATAAGTTCTATAGCTGCAAGATGGAGGAGAACAGTTCTGTCAGTGAGCATATACTCAAAATGTCTGGGTATAATAATCACTTGATTCAATTGGGAGTTAATCTTTCCAGATGATTGCGTCATTGACAGAATTCTCCAATCACTGCCACCATTACAAGAGCTTCGTGATGAACAAGACTATTCCCGAGCTCTTCGCAATGCTGAAAGCTGCGGAGGTAGAAATCAAGAAGGAGCATCAAGTGTTGATGGTCAACAAGACCACTAGTTTCAAGAAAAAGGGCAAAGGGAAGAAGAAGGGGAACTTCAAAAAGAACGGCAAGCAAGTTGCTACTCAAGAGAAGAAACCCAAACCTGGACCTAAGCCTGAAACTGAGTGCTTCTACTGCAAGCAGACTGGTCACTGGAAGCGGAACTGCCCCAAGTATTTGGCGGATAAGAAGGATGGCAAGGTGAACAAAGGTATATGTGATATACATGTTATTGATGTGTACCTTACTAATGCTCGCAGTAGCACCTGGGTATTTGATACTGGTTCTGTTGCTAATATTTGCAACTCGAAACAGGGACTACGGATTAAGCGAAGATTGGTAAGGACGAGGTGACGATGCGCGTGGGAAACGGTTCCAAAGTCGATGTGATCGCAGTCGGCACGCTACCTCTACATCTACCTTCGGGATTAGTATTAGACCTAAATAATTGTTATTTGGTGCCAGCGTTAAATGAACATTATATCTGGATCTTGTTTGATGCGAGACGGTTATTCATTTAAATCAGAGAATAATGGTTGTTCTATTTATATGAGTAATATCTTTTATGGTCATGCACCCTTGAAGAGTGGTCTATTCTTGTTGAATCTCGATAGTAGTAACACACATATTCATAATGTTGAAGCCAAAAGATGCAGAGTTGATAATGATAGTGCAACTTATTTGTGGCACTGCCGTTTAGGTCATATCGGTGTAAAGCGCATGAAGAAACTCCATTCTGATGGACTTTTGGAACCACTTGATTATGAATCACTTGGTACTTGCGAACCGTGCCTCATGGGCAAGATGACCAAAACGCCGTTCTCCGGTACTATGGAGAGAGCAACAGATTTGTTGGAAATCATACATACAGATGTATGTGGACCGATGAATATTGAGGCTCGTGGCGGATATTGTTATTTTCTCACCTTCACAGATGACTTAAGCAGATATGGGTATATCTACTTAATGAAACACAAGTCTGAAACATTTGAAAAGTTCAAAGAATTTCAGAGTGAAGTTGAAAATCATCGTAACAAGAAAATAAAGTTTCTACGATCTGATCGTGGAGGAGAATATTTGAGTTACGAGTTTGGTGTACATTTGAAAAATTGTGGAATAGTTTTCGCAACTCACGCCACCCGGAACACCCAGCGTAATGGTGTGTCCGAACGTCGTAATCGTACTTTACTAGATATGGTGTGATCTATGATGTCTCTTACTGATTTACCGCTATCGTTTTGGGATACGCTTTAGAGACGGACGCATTCACGTTAAATATGGCACCATCAAAATCCGTTGAGATGACACCTTATGAACTATGGTTTGGCAAGAAACCAAAGTTGTCGCTTCTTAAAGTTTGGGGCTGCGATGCTTATGTGAAAAAGCTTCAACCTGATAAGCTCGAACCCAAACCGAAGAAATGTGTCTTCATAGGATACCCAAAGGAAACTGTTGGGTACACCTTCTATCATAGATCCGAAGGCAAGACTTTTGTTGCTAAATTGGATCCTTTCTAGAGAAGGAGTTTCTCTCGAAAGAAGTGAGTGGGAGGAAAGTAGAACTTGACGAGGTAACTGTACCTGCTCCCTTATTGGAAAGTAGTACATCACAGAAAACTGTTTCAGTGACACCTACACCAGTTAGTGAGGAAGCTAATGATAATGATCATGAAACTTCAGACACAAGATACTACTGAACCTCGTAGATCAACCAGAGTAAGATCCGCGCCAGAGTGGTACGGTAATCCTGTTCTGGAAGTCATGCTACTAGATCATGATGAACCTACGAACTATGAAGAAGCGATGGTGAGCCCAGATTCCGCAAAATGGCTTGAAGCCATGAAATCTGAGATGGGATCCATGTATGAGAACAAAGTATGGACTTTGGTTGACTTGCCCGATGATCGGCAAGCAATTGAGAATAAATGGATCTTCAAGAAGAAGACTGACGCTGACGGTAATGTTACTGTCTACAAAGCTCGACTTGTCGCGAAAGGTTTTAACAAGTTCAAGGGGTTGACTACGATGAGACCTTCTCACCCGTAGCAATGCTTAAGTATGTCCGAATCATGTTAGCAATTTCCGCATTTTATGATTATGAAATTTGGCAAATGGATGTCAAAAATGCATTCCTGAATGGATTTCTGGAAGAAGAGTTGTATATGATACAACCAGAAGGTTTTGTCAATCCAAAGGGAGCTAACAAAGTGTGCAAGCTCCAGCGATCCATTTATGGACTGGTGCAAGCCTCTCGGAGTTGGAATAAACGCTTTGATAGTGTGATCAAAGCATTTGGTTTTATACAGACTTTTGAAGAAGCCTGTATTTACAAGAAAGTGAGTGGGAGCTCTGTAGCATTTCTGATATTATATGTGGATGACATATTACTAATTGGAAATGATATAGAATTTCTGGATAGCATAAAGGGATACTTGAATAAGAGTTTTTCAATGAAAGACCTCGGTGAAGCTGCTTACATATTAGGCATAAAGATCTATAGAGATAGATCAAGACGCTTAATTGGACTTTCACAAAGCACATACCTTGACAAGATTTTGAAGAAGTTCAAAATGGATCAAGCAAAGAAAGGATTCTTGCCTGTGTTACAAGGTGTGAAGTTGAGTAAGACTCAATGCCCGACCACCGCAGAAGATAGAGAGAATATGAAAGATGTTCCCTATGCATCAGCCATAGGATCTATCATGTATGCAATGTTGTGTACCAGACCCGATGTGTGCCTTGCTATAAGTCTAGCAGGGAGGTACCAAAGTAATCCAGGAGTGGATCACTGGACAGCAGTCAAGAACATCCTGAAATACCTGAAAAGGACTAAGGATATGTTTCTCATATATGGAGGTGACAAAGAGCTCATCGTAAAAGGTTACGTTGATGCAAGCTTTGACACTGATCCGGACGATTCTAAATCACAAACCGGATACGTGTTTACATTAAACAGTGGAGCTGTCAGTTGGTGCAGTTCTAAACAAAGCATCGTAGCGGGATCTACATGTGAAGCGGAGTACATAGCTGCTTCGGAAGCAGCAAACGAAGGAGTCTGGATGAAGGGGTTCATATCCGATCTAGGTGTCATACCTAGTGCATCGGGTCCAATGAAAATCTTTTGTGACAATACTGGTGCAATTGCCTTGGCAAAGGAATCCAGATTTCACAAGAGAACCAAGCACATCAAGAGACGCTTCAATTCCATCCGGGATCTAGTCCAGGTGGGAGACATAGAGATTTGCAAGATACATACGGATCTGAATGTTGCAGACCCGTTGACTAAGCCTCTTCCACGAGCAAAACATGATCAGCACCAAGGCTCCATGGGTGTTAGAATCATTACGGTGTAATCTAGATTATTGACTCTAGTGCAAGTGGGAGACTGAAGGAAATATGCCCTAGAGGCAATAATAAAGTTATTATTTATTTCCTTATAATCATGATAAAGGCTTATTATTCATGCTAGAATTGTATTAACCGGAAACATATTACATGTGTGAATACATAGACAAACAGAGTGTCACTAGTATGCCTCTACTTGACTAGCTCGTTAATCAAAGATGGTTATGTTTCCTAACCATGAACAATGAGTTGTTATTTGATTAACGGGATCACATCATTAAGAGAATGATCTGATTGACATGACCCATTCCATTAGCTTAGCACCCGATCGTTTAGTATGTTGCTATTGCTTTCTTCATGACTTATACATGTTCCTATAACTATGAGATTATGCAACTCCCGTTTATCGGAGGAAGACTTTGGGTACTACCAAACGTCACAACGTAACTGGGTGATTATAAAGGAGTACTACAGGTGTCTCCAAAGGTACATGTTGGGTTGGCATATTTCGAGATTAGGTTTTGTCACTCCGATTGTCGGAGAGGTATCTCTGGGCCCTCTCGGTAATGCACATCACATAAGCCTTGCAAGCATTGCAACTAATGAGTTAGTTGCGGGATGATGTATTACAGAACGAGTAAAGAGACTTGCCGGTAACGGGATTGAACTAGGTATTGGATACCGACGATCGAATCTCGGGCAAGTAACATACCGATGACAAAGGGAACAACGTATGTTGTTATGCGGTCTGACCGATAAAGATCTTCATAGAATATGTAGGAGCCAATATGGGCATCCAGGTCCCGCTATTGGTTATTGACCGGAGACGTGTCTCGGTCATGTCTACATTGTTCTCGAACCCGTAGGGTCCGCACGCTTAAGGTTACGATGACAGTTATATTATGAGTTTATGCATTTTGATATACCGAAGGTTGTTCGGAGTCCCGGATGTGATCACAGACATGACGAGGAGTCTTGAAATGGTCGAGACATAAAGATTGATATATTGGAAGCCTATGTTTGGATATCGGAAGTGTTCCGGGTGAAATCGGGATTTTACCGGAGTACCGGGAGGTTACCGGAACCCCCCGAGAGCTATATGGGCCTTAGTGGGCTTTAGTGGAAAGGAGAAAGGGGCAACCCAAGGTGGCTGTGCGCCTCCCCCCTTCCCCTAGTCCTATTAGGACTAGGAGAGGTGGCCGGCCCCCTCTCTCTCTTTCCCCCCTCAAGGAGTCCTATTCCAACTAGGATTGGGGGGGAATCCTACTCCCAGAGGGAGTAGGACTCTCCTGGCGCGCCACCCTTGGCCGGCCAGCCTCCCCCCCTCTAGTCCTTTATATACTGAGGCAGAGGCACCCCAGAAAGACACAAGTTGATCCACGTGATCTATTCCTTAGCCGTGTGCGGTGCCCCCTGCCACCATAGTCCTTGATAATACTGTAGCGGAGTTTAGGCGAAGCCCTGCTGCTGTAGTACATCAAGATCGTCACCACGCCGTCGTGCTGACGGAACTCTTCCCCGACACTTTGCTGGATCGGAGTCCGGGGATCGTCATCGAGCTGAACGTGTGCTCGAACTCGGAGGTGCCGTAGTTTCGGTGCTTGATCGGTTAGATCGTGAAGACGTACGACTACTTCCTCTACGTTGTGTCAACGCTTCCGCAGTCGGTCTGCGTGGGTACGTAGACAACACTCTCCCCTCTCGTTGCTATGCATCACATGATCTTGCGTGTGCGTAGGAAAATTTTTGAAATTACTACGAAACCCTACAAGTCGTAGAAGCAGTAGTTGGTGAGACGACAACGATGCTACGATGGAGATCAAGGTGTCGCGCCGGTGACGATGGTGATCATGACGGTGCTTTGGAGATGGAGATCAAAGGCACAATATGATGATAGCCATATCCTATCACTTATATTGATTACATGTGATGTTTATCCTTTATGCATCTTATTCTGCTTTGTTTGACGGTAGCATTATAAGATGATCTCTCACTACATATTTCAAGGTACAAGTGTTCTCCCTGAGTATGCGCCGTTGCAAAAGATCGTCGTGCCGAGGCACCACATGAAGATCAGTTGTGATAAGCTCAACGTTCTTATACAACGGGTGCAAGCCAGTTTTGCACACGCAGAATACTCAGGTTAAACTTGACGATCCTAGCATATACAGATATGGCCTCGGAACACTAAGACCGAAAGGTCGAGCGTGAATCATATAGTAGATATGATCAACATAGTGATGTTCACCATTGAAAACTACTCCATTTCACGTGATGATCGGTTATGGTTTAGTTGATTTGGATCACGTGATCACTTAGATGATTAGAGGGATATCTATCTAAGTGGGAGTTCTTAAGTAATATGATTAATTGAACTTAAATTTATCATGAACTTAGTACCTGATAGTATTTTGCTTATCTATGTTATTGTAGATAGATGGCCCGTGATGTTGTTCCGTTGAATTTTAATGCGTTCCTTGAGAAAGCAAAGTTGAAAGATGACGGTAGCCATTACACGGACTGGGTCCGTAATTTGAGGATTATCCTCATTGCTGCATAGAAGAATTACGTCCTGGAAGCACCGCTGGGTGCCAGACCTGCTGCGGATGCCGCTGATGACGTTAAGAATGTCTGGCAGAGCAAAGCTGATGACTATTCGATAGTTTAGTGTGCCATGCTTTATGGCTTAGAACCGGGACTTTAACGACGTTTTGAATGTCATGGAGCATATGAGATGTTCCAGGAGTTGAAGTTAATATTTGAAGCAAATGCCCGGATTGAGAGATATGAAGTCTCCAATAAGTTCTACAGCTGCAAGATGGATGAGAATAGTTCTGTCAGCGAACATGTACTCAGAATGTTCGGGTACCATAATCACTTGACTCAACTGGGAGTTAATCTTTCTGTTGATAGTGTCATTGAAAGAGTTCTTCAATCACTGCCACCAAGCTACAAGAGCTTCGTGATGAACTATAATATGCAAGGGATGGATAAGACAATTCCCGAGCTCTTCGCAATGCTAAAGGCTGCGGAGGTAGAAATCAAGAAGGAGCATCAAGTGTTGATGGTCAACAAGACCACCAGTTTCAAGAAAAAGGGTAAAGGGAAGAAGAAGGGGAACTTCAAAAAGAATGGCAAACAAGTTGTTGCTCAGGAGAAGAAACCCAAGTCTGGACCTAAGCCTGAGACTGAGTGCTTCTACTGCAAACAGACTGGTCACTGGAAGCGGAACTGCCCCAAGTATTTGGCGGATAAGAAGGATGGCAAAGTGAACAAAGGTATATGTGATATACATGTTATTGATGTGTACCTTACTAGAGCTCGCAGTAGCACCTGGGTATTTGATACTGGTTCTGTTGCTAATATTTGGAACTCGAAACAGGGACTAGGGATTGAGCGAAGATTGGTTAAGGACGAGGTGACGATGTGCGTGGGAAATGGTTCCAAAGTCGATGTGATCGTCGTCGGCACTCTACCTCTGCATCTACCTTCGGGATTAATTTTAGACCTGAATAATTGTTTTTTGGTGCCAGCGTTAAGCATGAACATTATATCTAGATCTTGTTTGATGCGAGACGGTTATTCATTTAAATCTAAGAATAATGGTTGTTCTATTTATATGAATAATATCTTTTATGGCCATGCACCCTTGAAGAGTGGTCTATTTTTGTTAAATCTCGATAGTAGTAATACACATATTCATAATGTTGAAGCCAAAAGATGCAGAGTTGATAATGATAGTGCAACTTATTTGTGGAACTGCCATTTAGGTCATATTGGTATAAAGTGCATGAAGAAACTCCATTCTGATGGACTTTTGGAATCACTTGATTATGAATCACTTGGTACTTGCGAACCATGCCTCATGGGCAAGATGACTAAAACGCCGTACTCCGGAACTATGGAGCGAGCAACAGATTTGTTGGAAATCATACATACTGATGTATGTGGTCCAATGAATATTGAGGCTCGCGGCGGGTATCGTTATTTTCTCACCTTCACAGATGATTTGAGCAGATATGGGTATATCTACTTAATGAAACATAAGTCTGAAACATTTGAAAAGTTCAAAGAATTTCAGAGTGAAGTCGAAAATCATCGTAACAAGAAAATAAAGTTTCTACGATCTGATCGTGGAGGAGAATATTTGAGTTACGAGTTTGGCCTACATTTGAAACAATGTGGAATAGTTTCACAACTCATGCCACCCGGAACACCACAGCGTAATGGTGTGTCCGAACGTCGTAATCGTACTTTACTAGATATGGTGCGATCTATGATGTCTCTTATTGATTTACCGCTATCGTTTTGGGGTTATGCTTTAGAGACGGATGCATTCACGTTAAATAGGGCACCATCAAAATCCGTTGAGACGACGCCTTATGAACTGTGGTTTGGCAAGAAACCAAAGTTGTCGTTTCTTAAAGTTTGGGGTTGCGATGCTTATGTGAAAAAGCTTCAACCTGATAAGCTCAAACCCAAATCGGAGAAATGTGTCTTCATAGGATACCCAAAGGAAACTATTGGGTACACCTTCTATCACAGATCCGAAGGCAAGACATTTGTTGCTAAAAATGGATCCTTTCTAGAGAAGGAGTTTCTCTCGAAAGAAGTGAGTGGGAGGAAAGTAGAACTTGATGAGGTAACTGTACCTGCTCCCTTATTGGAAAGTAGTTCATCACAGAAACTGGTTCCTGTGATACCTACACGAATTAGTGAGGAAGCTAATGATGATGATCATGAAACTTCATATCAAGTTACTACCGAACCTCGTAGGTCAACCAGAGTAAGATCTGCACCAGAGTGATACGGTAATCCTGTTCTGGAAGTCATGTTACTTGACCATGATGAACCTACGAACTATGAAAGAAGCGATGGTGAGCCCAGATTGCGCAAAATGGCTTGAGGCATGAAATCTGAGATGGGATCCATGTATGAGAACAAAGTATGGACTTTGGTTGACTTGCCCAATGATCGGCAAGCCATCGAGAATAAATGGATCTTCAAGAAGAAGACTGACGCTGACGGTAATATTACTATCTACAAAGCTCGACTTGTTGCGAAAGGTTTTTGACAAGTTCAAGGGGTTGACTACGATGAGACTTTCTCACCCATAGCGATGCTTAAGTATGTCCGAATCATGTTAGCAATTGCCGCGTTTTATGATTATGAAATTTGGCAAATGGATGTCAAAACTGCATTCCTGAATGGATTTCTGGAAGAAGAGCTGTATATGATGCAACCAGCAGGTTTTGTCGATCCAAAGGGTGCTAACAAAGTATGCAATCTCCAGTGATCCACTTATGGACTGGTGCAAGCCTCTCGGAGTTGGAATAAACATTTAGATAGTGTGATCAAAGCATATGGTTTTATACAGACTTTTGGAGAAGCCTGTATTTACAAGAAAGTGAGTGGGAGCTCTGTGGCATTTCTAATATTATATGTGGATGACATATTGTTGATTGGAAATGATATAGAATTTCTGGATAGCATAAAAGGATACTTGAATAAGAGTTTTTCAATGAAAGACCTCGGAGAAGGTGCTTATATATTGGGCATCAAGATCTATAGAGATAGATCAAGACGCTTAATTGTACTTTCACAAAGCACATACCTTGATAAAGTTTTGAAGAAGTTCAAAATGGATCAAGCAAAGAAAGGGTTCTTGCCTGTGTTACAAGGTGTGAAGTTGAGTAAGACTCAATGCCCAACCACTGCAGAAGATAGAGAGAAAATGAAAAGTGTTCCCTATGCTTCAGCCATAGGCTCTATCATGTATGCAATGCTGTGTACCAGACCTGATGTGTGCCTTGCTATTAGTTTAGCAGGGAGGTACCGAAGTAATCCAGGGGTGGATCACTGGACAGCGGTCAAGAACATCCTGAAATACCTGAAAAGGACTAAGGATATGTTTCTCGTTTATGGAGGTGACAAAGAGCTCGTCGTAAATGGTTATGGTTATGCAAGCTTTGACACTGATCCGAACGATTCTAAATCGCAAACCGGATACATGTTTATATGGAACGATGGAGCTGTAAGTTGGAGTAGTTCTAAACAAAGCGTCGTGGCAGGATCTACGTGTGAAGCGGAGTACATAGCTGCTTCGGAAGCAACAAATGAAGGAGTCTGGATGAAGGAGTTCATATCCGAAATAGGTGTCATACCTAGTGCATCGGGTCCAATGAAAATCTTTTGTGACAATACCGGTGCAATTGCCTTGGCAAAGGAATCCAGATTTCACAAAAGAACCAAGCACATCAAGAGACGCTTAAATTCCATCCAGGATCAAGTCCAGGTGGGAGACATAGAGATTTGCAAGATACATACGGATCTAAATGTTGCAGACCCATTGACTAAGCCTCTTCCACGAGCAAAACATGATCAGCACCAAGACTCCATGGGTGTTAGAATCATTACTGTGTAATCTAGATTATTGACTCTAGTGCAAGTGGGAGACTGAAGGAAATATGCCCTAGAGGCAATAATGAAGTTATTATTTATTTCCTCATATCATGATAAATGTTTATTATTCATGCTAGAATTGTATTAACCGGAAACATAATACATGTGTGAATACATAGACAAACATAGTGTCACTAGTATGCCTCTACTTGACTAGCTCATTGATCAAAGATGGTTGAGTTTCCTAGCCATAGACATGAGTTGTCATTTGATCAACGGGATCACATCATTAGGAGAATGATGTGATTGACATGACCCATTCCGTTAGCTTAGCACTTGATCGTTTAGTTTATTACTATTGCTTTCTTCATGACTTATACATGTTCCTATGACTATGAGATTATGCAACTCCCGATTACCGGAAGAACACTTTGTGTGCTACCAAACGTCACAATGTAACTGGGTGATTATAAAGGTGCTCTATAGGTGTCTCCGATGGTGTTTGTTGAGTTGGCATAGATCGAGAATAGGATTTGTCACTCTGATTGTCAGAGAGGTATCTATGGGCCCTCTCGGTAATACACATCACTATAAGCCTTGCAAGCAATGTGACTAATGAGTTAGTTACGGGATGATGCATTACGGAATGAGTAAAGAGACTTGCCGGTAACGATATTGAACTAGGTATTGAGATACTGACGACCGAATCTCGGGCAAGTAACATATCGATGACAAACGGAACAACGTATGTTGTTATGCGGTTTAACCGATAAAGATCTTCATAGAATATGTAGGAACCAATATGAGCATCCAGGTTCCGCTATTGGTTATTGACCGGAGATGTGTCTCGGTCATGTCTACATAGTTCTCGAACCCGTAGGGTCCGCACGCTTAAAGTTCTGTGACGATCGGTATTATGAGTTTTTGTGTTTTGATGTATCGAAGGTTGTTCGGAGTCCCGGATATGATCATGGACATGACGAGGAGTCTCGAAATGGTCGAGATGTAAATATCGATATATTGGACGACTATGTTCGGACACCGGAAGAGTTTCGGGAGGTTTCAGACATATACCGGAGTACCAGGGGGTTACCGGAACCCCCGGGGAGTATATTGGGCCTATTGGGCCTTAGTGGAGAATACGAGGGGCGTCCAGGGCAGGCCGCGTGCCCCTCCCCCTCTAGTCCGAATTGGACAAGGAGGGGGGCGGCGCCCCCCTTTCCTTCCTCCTCTCTCCTTCCCTTCCCCCTTCTCCTACTCCTATTAGGAAAGAAGGAGTCCTACTCCCGGTGGGAGTAGGACTCCCCCCTTGGCGCGCCCTCCTCCTTGGCCGGCCACCTCCCCCCTAGCTACTTTATATACGGGGGCAAGGGGGCACCTCATAGACATAACAATTGATCATTGATCTTTTAGTCGTGTGCAGTGCCCCCCTCCACCATAATCCACCTCGGTCATATCGTAGCGGTGCTTAGGCGAAGCCCTGCGTCGGTAGCTTCATCAACACCGTCACCAGGCCGTCGTGCTGACGAAGCTCTTCCCGAAAGCTCTACTGGATCGTGAGTTCGCGGGACGTCACCGAGCTGAATGTGTGCTGAACGCGGAGGTGCCGTACGTTCGGTACTGAGGATCGGTCGATCGTGAAGACATACGACTACATCAACCGTGTTGTCATAACGCTTCCGCTTATGGTCTACGAGGGTACGTAGATGACACTCTCCCCTCTCCTTGCTATGCATCACCATGATCTTGCGTGTGCGTAGGAATTTTTTTGAAATTACTACGTTCCCCAACAGGAATAAGGTCCTTCCCGCCTAGCCCCCATTCCGATGGTGTTTCTAGCATCATCGGAGGACGTGTGGAGGTTTGTCTTCGACGGATCTCATGGGATTCGGTCAGCGTTTGTCTTCGATGGATCCACATGGATCCGGTCTTTGTTCGTATGTGTTCATGTGTCTACAGGTTGGGTCCTTCCGATCTATGCTTCTCTTCATTGACGGCGGTTGTTGTTCTGGTGTGCTGGTCCTATGGGCTCTTAGCATGATGACTTCTCGACTGTCTACTACGTACAACAAGGCTTACCCTGCTCCGATGAGGGAGTGCGATGATGGTGGCGCGCCTTCAACTCGCTCCAGTGCTTGTAGTCATCGTTAGGTGGTCTACGGACCTACATGTATTTTTTACTTCTGGTGTTCTTTATACTACCTTGACAGTTGATGAATAGATCTGAAGTTTTGCTCGCACAAAAAAAGAATAGTAATGTGCATGTGCATTGTCAGGGAGGTCAAATATTTTTTTAGCACAATAAGAAGGCCACACGAGACAAATCTTGATGCAAAAAAATGGACAAAATAAGATTATATTTTGGTTATAAAGTATAGATTTTGTCATTTCTTAAACTCGTCAAATAAGTATGCGTCTGTTATTGATCTGATTTATTGGGACCAAAGATAAGATATTGATTGATATTTATTTGCTTTCAAATCATGAAATTGTTGCTATTTATTGGGTTAACAAAGATGTTTGACCACTACTAGATTTTACCATAGAATTTTTTTATTTATGGACCGTATGTTGGTCTGGTTTATTGGTTTAGGTTGGTCTGATTAAAATGAAAACCCGAGAAAATCGCCGGAGCAGGAAGGACAAAGAAGTGGTGGAAAAAATTGATGTAAGATGGAATTAATAATTAAAGTACAAATTTACTTTTGAGTTGTATATATGGAAATAATTGCAGTCCGAAATGAAAGGATTCTCGCGGAAAGAATTAGGTGTAATTCACTGATCATTGAATCTGACAGTACGATTGTAGTGGAAGCCTTTAATCAACAATAAGCATACTTTGCTCCTGAGGCATTATCATCATGGAGTGTAAGCAAATGAAGTTGGAATTTGCAAAGACTTCATTTGTGCATTGTTTTCGTGAAGCGAATGAGGTAACAGATAGCCAAGCTAGAAATTCTCTTACCATTAGATCTTTGGGATTTTGGGATAGTTCTATCCCGGACTTTATTTCTTCTCTTTTTGTAAATGACTTGACTATTAGAGTATCTCCAACAGCCGCCGAACGCGCCGCGCGCTAAAAACTATTTTGCAGCGCATCTATCGCCTGGTTTGATGTGGTGGGCAGCGCTGGCTCCAGGAGCGCGCAAAAATGCACCGCGCGCGACTCTCGCACAAACAACATATGCATTCCAAATACAAGCAAAAAGATTAAACACAAACAAAATAAATCAACAATAAATAGTTCAATTTCGTTATTACAACTCAAACAAACAATTTATCGTTCAGTACAACAAATAGTGCAATAACACAACAAATAGTTCAACAATACAACATTGAACGCACAAATCATGATGCTCTTTGTCGTCCATTCCATGCCCACCACTCCTCGATGAGATCCTTATGAAGACCATCATGCGTTGCGGGACGTCGAATGGCATGATAGGAGGCAACAAAACGGGCCACCCTTCCAGCCCTTCGTCGCACTCGCACGGGATGTCCCAAGAACTCATATTGAGAGTAGTCTACATTTTGGCCACGCTCATTCTTAATGATCATATTGTGCATGATCACATAAGCGTGCATGATGTACCAAAGCATTTTTTGATCCCAAAATCTAGCCGGTCCTCTCACAATAGCAAATTGGGCTTGCATCTCAAAAGCTCTCTCCACATATTTTCTAGCCGCCGCTTGAGCATTGTGGAAATCAAGATTTTTCTTACCTTCCGGTTCAACGGCTTCACAAATGTTTGCCACTTTGGTTAGATGCCATCCGCAAGATAATATCCATAGTTGTATGTACGATCATTTGCTACAAACTGCACCGGTGGAAAATCACCATTCGCAATCTTATTCATCAGCGGTGACCGGTTGACAACATTGATGTCATTCAAAGATCCAGGCATTCCAAAGAATGCATGCCAAATCCAAGTCTCTTAATCTGCCACCACTTCAAGGACTATAGTGGAACCCTTTTTGGCCGTGGAATTGCCCATGCCATGCCTTTGGACAATCCTTCCAACTTCAATGCATGCAATCTATTGAGCCAAGCATACCTGGGAAACCGCGAGCTTTGTTCATCTGCAATAGCCTTGCGGCGTCTTCAGCATTGGGAGATCTCAAATACTCCTGGCCAAACACTTGGACAATTCCGACTGCGAAGCGCTTGACACACAAGATGGCTTGGCTCTCACCCATAGCCAAGTGATCATCAACTAGATCAGCCGGGATACCGTATGCCAACATACGCAAAGCGGCTATCACCTTCTGAAAGGTGCTATGCCCAAACTCTCTGGCGATATTCCTCCTTTGCTGAAAAAATCGGTCATGGCTCGCTAGTTTCTCTGTAATGCGTCTGAACAACTCGGTGCTCATCCTAAACCGGCGACGAAAGTACGCCTCCGGGTATGTGGGATTCTCCGCAAAATAATGCATGATCAATCTGTTGTGGGCATCGATCATATCCCTCCAAATTTTCTGCCGACCCATAACCGAACCACCGTGCTTCGGTTTTTTATTGATGTGCATAGCTAGGATCATTGCAAGATCCTCCTCCTCTTCCATATTAAATTCTTCTTCGGAAAAATCATACGACAAACTCATCTACAATGTTGAATACTAGGCTATAAAAACTACAATCAACATGCACCAAATTCATGAAGTTTGATCAATACATACCTTGCAGGCGTTTTGTCAAACACCTTGCGGGCGCCGAGCGGCAGCGAGCGGCCGCGAGCTGTTCGTCGGAGGACCGCCGCGCGCGAGGGGCGGCGGTGACTAGAGGGAGGCGGAGGGAGGCGGAGAAAGCCGCCGCGGCACGGGGATAGGCCGAGGAAGCGCCGGAACGGTCGCCGGACGGCGTGGGTGGCGGTGGCGCCTCGGATGGATGGGGTGGGTGGAGTTGCGAGCGAGCGCTCGAGAGTCCAGCGCGCGGGAGCGGGCGCAGCAAATAAGCGGTGCGCGATGGCGTTTCGGCCCGCGCACTAAACTAGATATGTCGTGCGTGCGATTTTTGCGCCTCCGCTGAAGCGCCCGGAGAGGTAGCGCGCGCGCAAAAAATGTTGATTTTTCAGCGCGACGCTTATATAACGCGGCTGTTGGAGATACTCTTATATGAGGAACAAAGTCTATTTACTGTCAAAAAAAGAGTCCAATACATACGAGGGTTCCTTTGGAAATAATCGTTATGTACATGGTGCTACGTGATTCTAATTCCTTTACAAGTTATAAAAAAATCTTTTTTTGCGGGATAATACTTGTATTACTCAAAATCAAGAATTACAGTACGACTGACAGTGTCGAGAAGTTCATTTGACTAGACCCAAGCCACACAACAGTTCGGCATTGTGATCTTCCAAAATTTGTCAGAAAATGACTAGCATAATTTTTTGTGTGACCAACATGAGTAATACAAGAATTACGCTCGATCAAACTTTCTTGAATCTCCTTTGTCAGAAAGGCATATTTTGATCTATTAATATCTCTGCTTTGCACCATCTTGACTGCTTCCAGACTGTCTGATTCTATATTGATTGGTCGGTTGCTCCACTGCAAGGTAAGCATGAGTCCCTCCCGTATAGCAAGAATTTCAGTCTCTAGAACATCATTACAGTCAAATAAATACCTGCACGAGCTAAAGATAATACCACCTCCATCATCTCTCAAGATCATTCCTATTCCAGCGACCCCATTTGACACAGACCCATCTGTGTTAAACTTCACACGTCCCGCCATTGGTGGTTCTCATAGGCCTAGGATCGGGCACTTAACATTGTGTGTGGGAGCTAACACAGGGAAGCATACTTGAGCTGGGTACTTGCCTTTGGTGCGGTCCGCCGTCGGATCAATGGCAATAGAATTCAGGGAGGCAATATAGCTAGTTAGAAAACGGCAAAATACATCAATTGGTGGTACTGGTTTATGGTGAACTATTTCATTTCTGACATGCCAAATTCGCCAAAGCAACATCATTGTGTGTAGCCGGACAGGTTCACTCAAATCAGAGACAAGCTGGACGAACCATTCTCTGCTAGTGTGTAATATCTTAGTAACATCCGGGAGCTCCAATTCAGCATTCATTGCTTGCCACAAGCGTCATGCATTGATGCTGATAATTTTACATCGACTCTTGTCGTTGTCTATGGGCTGCCCAAGATGAGCATAAGTCCGTTTTCCTTCGGGAATTGGTAAATCTGGCTAAGGATAACCCACATCCAATGCTTATTGGAGGGCACTTTAATATCCTTAGGTATCAGGAAGAGAAAAATAACGACTGTTTTGACACTCATTGGCCTTTCCTATTTAATGTTGTGATAGACAGTTTGGATCTTCGGGAGGCCAGTATGTTGGGACGGCAGTTCACTTGGGCTAATAACCGACATGTGCTGACATACGAGAAGCTTGATAGGGTACTCATGGATACCGAATGGGAACTAACATTTCTTTTGATAACCGTGCGAGCCCTAGAGCGTATTGAGGCTTTATCGGATCATGCACCCATCATTCTGGATTCTAATCTATGAAACCAGCTGCCCTACGCCCTTTCAAATTTGAATTGGGATGGATGCATAGGGATGGATTTGTAGACATGATCAAGAATATTTGGGAGAGGCCCGATGTTGGTCGTACACCTATTCAGAGATGGAACTTTAAAATAAGGGTCATGAAGCAACACCCCTCTGGATGGGCAAAACATACCAATGGGATTTATAAAAAAGAAAAACAACGGCTCTCTACCATTATTGATGACCTCAACAAAATTACAGAGACGCGCATCTTATCTCAACAAGAGATTGGATTAAAAAATCATTCTAATGAGAAGATTGCCCGTCTTCTGCGAGAAGAGGAGATCAAATACTACCAGAGATCCAAAGCCGATTTCGTTTTGATGGGTGATAGTAATACAAAATACTTCCAATTGGTCGCTAATGGGCGGCATAGGAAGAAATGTATTTATAGTCTCCAACAAGATGAGGGGCGGATCAAGGTCAAGAGGAGCTCAAAAAGTATATCACCGACTACTACAAATCTCTGTTCGGAGCGCCGGCTGGAGGGAATTTCACCCTTGACGAGACCCGAACAGATGACATTCCACAAATCACGACAGAAGAAAATGATATCCTGACGGCACCATTCTCGAAAGAGGAGGTGAGAGCTGCAATGTTCCAAATGGAACATAACAAAGCTCCAGGCTCATATGGTTTCCCCGCAGAATTCTATCAAAATTTCTGGGATATTGTAACACCCCAGATGTAATTTTTCATAATTGTACTCCGACTCTTACCATTTTCGGCTCTAAGTTATAATATTCCCTCGTGGTTGGGTTTTATCTTCGTTTTGCATTTTGTCCATGTCATGCATTTCATATCATGTCATCATGTGCACCACATTTTCTATACGTATTCGTCTCATGCATCCGAGCATTTTCCCCGTTGTCCGTTTTGCGATCCGACACTCCTATGTCCTCCGGCGCCCCCTTTTGCCTCTTTTCGTGTGTGGGTGTTAAAATTTCTCGGAATGGACCGAGATTTGCCAAGAGGCCTTGGTACACCACCGGTAGACCGCCTGTCAAGTTTCGTGCCATTTGGAGTCTGTTTGATACTCCAACGGTTAACCGAGGAACCGTAAAGGCCTCGTGTGCGTTGCAGCCCAACACCCCTCCAAAGTGGCCCAAAACCCATCCAACCCCCCACCCCCCATCCTCTCAGTCGTTCGATCATGATCGCTTGGCCGAAAACCGCACCTCATTTGGACTCTCCTAGCTCCCTCTACCTATAAAAACATCTTCCCCTCCGAAATCCCGGATGAAACCCTAGATCTTTCCCCTCTCGCCCGCCGGACATGTCCGTCCTGGACCGGACGTAACCGCGCCGCCGCTCCCAGCCTCTCAGTGCCTGCCACGTGGCCCCGGCCACCGCCCATCGCCGCCGGCCCGCTCGGGCCCGAGGCCGGCCCCCGCGGCCCGCCCGCGTAGCCGCGCCTCCTTCGCTGGCCGCGCCGTCCCTCGCCGCCTCCGCCGCTCGCCGGCGACCGCACCCGCCGCCCGCCGCCCGCGCTCCTCCACCGCTACCTCGTCGCCGGTCGTCGTCCCGCCGCCGCCTCCTCGCAGATCCGGCTCCCCCGAGCCCTCTCTGGTGAGCTGCGGCGTCCCCGGCCACCGTCGCCTCTGTCTCCGGCCATGCTCCGGCGAGAACCCCGTCTGCGCCTCGAATTCCGTGCCAACCCTAGATCTGGGCGAGGTATATTTCTTCTAAGTCCCCGGTTTCCCCTAACATTTTCTAGCTCTGTTCATTGCATCATAACTCCGCATCCGTAGCTTCGTTTTGTGCGTGTCATATATCAAATTGTTCATCAGGATGTCCTCTTCATTTTGTTCCATTGCACCATGCTTGTTTGAGTCCATCTTGATGCCCAAATTGTTGATGCAAGAGTGCTATAAAATGTTAGTTCCTAATTCTTACCAGTTTATGAGCATTTGTCATTTTTGCCATGTTTTTTTGTGATCAATGTGATGACTAGCACATGCATGCAAAGTAGCTCTCGTAATGTTGCTGATTTCAGGGACTTAGAAATTTTACTAAGTCTTTTCCCTGCTGTTATTTTTATGCCATGAATTCATGTTGTTTCAGAGAGATCCATGCTTCTTTTGAGTATATTCAGTAAGGATGATTTGGACATATGGTTATGCTCTATCCATCCATGTCTCTATTTGCATTTATGGAGCACCCTAGCATGACTCAATCTTGCTCTACTTTTGCTATAAATTGTTCCTGGCAGGTTGTTTACGTGTTAATCAATTTTGCCAAGGTTGTTGTAGTTGATACATACATGCTATAAGTTTGTTCTTGCCATTGTTAGCTTCTTGATCATGTCTTCTTGCTGGGAGTATGCTTAATTTGTCATGCAATGTCTTGTGTTGAGTGCATCGAGCTCGCAAACATGCCTTCATAACTTTGTTTTGCCATGTCCAGTTTTCTGCTAAGTCTGAATCTGTTAACGAAACTTGCTATGTTTACATGGGTGCCATCATATTTTCTGTGCCCTTTTGGCTTATGGTCAGTAAGGGACTTTTGTTATATGCTTTGAGTAGATTCATGCCATGCCTTGTTTTGCTATGATATGTTCCTGTAGCATGTTGTTATCTTACTCTAAACATTGCTTCCTGATGTTAATTCCTGACATGTTAGTATTTTCACTAAGTCTGTGAAGCTGATATCTTTTGCACTTTTGCCATGCTTGTTTAAACATGCTCTTGTGTGTTTTAGCCGTAGCTCAGTGTTCATGTTTTGTCAAGCATCTTGAGTACACCATTGCCATGTGCTTTGTTGCTATGTTGGAGTGCAGTAACTTAGTTTCTTGTGGCATTCTAGACGGCATCATGCTGTTAATTGCAGAATTGTGCCATTATTGTTTTGCTTGCCATTTGCAAACCGTGCATCCGATTCCGGTGATCTTTACATCGATTTCGACCGAAATCAACTCATCTTTCCAGCGGCACTCTTGGTTTGCCAAGTTGAGGCCTGGTTATATCTTTTTCTTCTGGAGCTCGCATATGCATTGCATATCACACCCCGCATATCATGCCATGTTTTGCATCATGTTGCTTGCGCATTGCATCGTGGTTGACTGTGGTTTCCTTTGCTTGTGTTATTGCCTTGGGTAGAGTTGCGAGACGAGTACGTGATTGAGGAACCCGTTGAGTATGCTTACGAGGATCAAGCTTACGTCAACTCGGAGAATTTTGCAGGCAAGATGACCATACCCTCGAAATCACTTCTGTCTTTGCTTGCTAGTTGCTCGCTCTATTGCTATGCCGCGATACCTACCACTTGCTATATCATGCCTCCCATATTGCCATGTCAACCCTCTAACCCACCTTGTCCTAGCAAACCGTTGTTTGGCTATGTTACCGCTTTGCTCAGCCCCTCTTATAGCGTTGCTAGTTGCAAATGAAGATTGGAGTTTGTTCCTTGTTGGAACATGTTTATTTGTTGGGATATCATTATTATATCTTGTTTACTTTAATGCACCTATATACTTGGTAAAGGGTGGAAGGCTCGGCCTTATGTCTGGTGTTTTGTTCCACTCTTGCCGCCCTAGTTTCCGTCATACCGGTGTTATTTTCCTTGATTTTGCGTTCTTTACGCGGTTGGGTTATAATGGGAACCCCTTGACAGTTCGCCTTGAATAAAACTCCCCCAGCAAGGCCCAACCTTGGTTTTACCATTTTCCACCTAAGCCTTTTTCCTTTGGGTTCCGTGGACTCAAGGGTCATCTTTATTTTAAACCCCCAGGCCAATGCTCCTCTGAGTGTTGGTCCAACCTGTCAGCAGCTGGTCGCCACCAGGGGCAACTCTGGGTTGGCCTACCGGAATCTTGGACAATCTGGTGTGCCCTGAGAACGAGATATGTGCAGCTCCTGTCGGGATTTGTCGGCACATTTAGGCGGCTTTGCTGGTCTTGTTTTACCATTATCGAAATGTCTTGTAACCGGGATTCCGAGCCTGATTGGGTCGTCCTGGGAGAAGGAATATCCTTCGTTGACCATGAGAGCTTGTGATGGGCTGAGTTGGGACACCCCTACAGGGTTTTGAACTTTCGAAAGCCGTGCCCGCGGTTATGGGCAGATGGGAATTTGTTAATATCTGGTTGTAGAAAATTTGACACTTAATCTAATTAAAATTAATCAACAGTGTGTGTAGCCGTGATGGTCTCTTTTCGGCGGAGTCCGAGAAGAGAACACGGTCTCGTGTTATGATTGAACGTAAGTAGTTCAGGATCACTTCTTGATCATGATATTTTATCGACCGTGTTTTGCTTCTCTTCTCGCTCTCATTTGCGTAAGTTAGCCACCATATATGCTAGCGCTTGCTGCAGCTCCACCTCACTATCTTTTCCTACCCATAAGCTTAAATAGTCTTCATCGCGAGGGTGTGAGATTGCTGAGTCCCCGTGACTCATAGATTACTTCCAAAACCAGATGCAGGTGCCGATGATGCTAGTACAGGGGACGTGACCGAACTCAAGTGGGAGTTCGACGACGATTCAGGACGTTACTATGTTTCCTTTCCAGACAATCAGTAGTGGAGCCCAGTTGGGGCGATCGGGGATCTATTGCATTTGGGGTTGTCTTGATTGTATTCTGGATGATGTAATGCTATATTTATGTTTTGTGTGAAGTGGCGATTGTAAGCCAACTCTTTATCCCTTTCTTATTCAGTACATGAGATGTGTAAAGATTACCCCTCTTGCGACATGCCTACTATGCGGCTATGCCTCTAAGTCGTGCTCCGACACGTGGGAGATATAGCCGCATCGTGGGTGTTATGGATATACCTGGCCAAACCTCGGGCCGGGCCAGGCTTCGGGCCGGGCCTAGCCAAGCCCGAGCCAAAAAACCTGGGCCCGAGCCCGGCCCGGCCCGGCCATCGAGCCTAGTTTTTGGGCCCAAGCCCGGCCCCAACATGCAAAAGCCTGTCGGGCCTCGGGTCGGGCCCCTTCAGAAAACTGCAAAAATGACGGGCCCGGGCCCGGCCCAGCCAGGCCACCGGGCTCAAAATCTAGGCCCGAGCCCGTCCCGGTTATAGCGTCGGGCCGGGCCGGATCAGGCTTTTTCGGGTCGGCCGGGCCGGGCTGCCCATGGCCAGGTCTAGTTACATATATCATCAAGGCTGACCTTATGGAGTTGTTCAATTGTCTTCATGCCGACCGACTTGAGCTATTTAGGCTTAATTTTGGCGAGATTGTCTTGTTGCCAAAGATTAAGGAGGCTGGACGGATCCAGCAGTTCAGACCCATATGCCTCCTTAATGTAAGTTTCAAGATTTTCACCAAAGTGGCTACGAATCGGCTTAACTCGGTAGCTGACCATGTTGTCCGACCATCTCAAACGGCTTTCATGCAAGGAAGGAATATACTTGATGGTGTAGTAATCCTGCATGAGACCGTCCACGAGATGCATCGGAAAAACCTAAGTGGAGTAGTATTCAAAATTGACTTTGAAAAAGCCTATGACAAGACCAAATGGTCTTTCCTCCAACAGGCCCTAAGGATGAAAGATTTCTCTAAAAAATGGTGCCAGTTGATCCAAAATTTTGTAATTGGAGGTAACGTGGCCATCAAAGTCAATGATGATGTAGATCATTACTTCCAAACAAAAAAAGGACTACGGCAGGGTGACCCCATGTCCCCAATGTTATTTAACATTGTGGCTGACATGTTGGCTATTCTGATTGAGCGCGCCAAGCAGGACGGGCAAATTGCTGGGGTAGTGCCACACCTTGTGAATGGTGGCCTCTCTATTCTGCAATATGCTGATGACACAACACTTTTTATGGAACATGACCTGGACAAGGCTCGAAACATGAACTCCTGTTGTCAGCGTTTGAGCAAATGTCAGGTCTTCAAATTAACTTCCATAAAAGCAAAGTGTTCTGCTTTGGAGAAGCCGTCGAGGTAGCAGCCGATTACGCGGACCTATTTGGTTGCGCACTTGGCCAATTCCCGATCAAATATCTGGGAATACTGATTCATTATCGTCGTCTCATCATTGCAGAGTGGAAGCATGTAGAGGAGCGGCTAGAGAAACGGTTGAGCAGTTGGAAAGGCAAGTTGCTCTCAGTTGGAGGACGGCTGGTTTTGATAAACTCTGTCCTCACAAATATGGTTCTCTATATGCTTTTTTTCTTCCAACTCCCAAAAGGGGTCTTGCAAAGATTGGACTATTTTAGGTCCAGATTCTTTTGGCAAGGAGATGGTGAAAAGAAAAAATACCGGCTGACCAAATGAAGTGTGGTTTGTAGGCCGAAAGACCAAGGTGACCTTGGAATTCATGACCTGCAGGTCAAGAATAAGGCCCTACTTAGTAAATGGTTGTTCAAACTTCTTACTGAGGATGGTGTTTGGCAAACCATGTTGCGCAACAAGTATCTAGGCCAAAAGGCGGTGTCTCAGACATATTGGAAATCTGGCGACTCACACTTTTGGGGTGGCCTAATGGCGGCAAAGAAACAACTCTTTCGCTTTGGGTCTTTCACGATAAAGGACGGGTCAGAGATTCGTTTCTGAGAAGATATCTGGCTAGGCAATGCCAGTCTCCGAGAACAATATCCAGCCTTGTACAACATTGCTCGCGATAAGAACAATACTATTGCGCAGGTGCTCAGCTCATCCCCGCCGAATATTTCTTTCGGGCGGGATTTGGTTGGCGCCCGACTTATGTCATGGCATAATCTCTTATCCCGTCTGGATCTGATTAACCTGTCGCAAGGTCGTGATGTGTTTCGCTGGAAGCTTACTACATCGGGGTCTTTCACGGTAGACTCTATTTATCATGCGCTCACGCATTCTGAGATACCGGAGAGCAATAACAAGAAAATCTGGAAGGCAAAGATTCCACTAAAAGTTAAAATATTCATGTGGTATCTTCGTAGAGGTGTTGTGCTAACCAAAGACAACCTTGCACGATGTAACTGGCTAGGAAGTAAGAAATATTGTTTTTTACTCATAACGAGACAATCAAACGCCTCTTTTTTCAATGCAAGTTTGCGCGTTCTACGTGATCGGTCATCCAAATAGCGTCAAATTTATATCCGCCCACAAGTGTTGCCAATATTTTTGGTCATTGGTTCGACGGTATTTCAAATAGGTTCAAAACGCTAATAAGGGTGGGAGCGTACGCCTTACTATGGTCGCTTTGGCTATGTAAGAAACGATTTGGTATTTAATGACAAAAATGCTTCTTCTCTGCAGGTTATTTTCCGTTGTACGCACTCGTTTCGTATGTGGTCTATGCTACAACGTGTGGAGTACCAACCGCTATTCAAGGCGGTGTGTACGCGATTGAAGCAGGTGGCTATGGAGTTTTTTATCCAACATGGGTGGCAACATAATCTCCGCATCGGTCCACCAACCGTTTCGACATAGGTATAGTGTCGGTCTATAGGACTCTATTGTTGCCGAATTGTCATTTTTTTCTTGTTAGATTTTTGATGTTTGGCTGTGTGCATCCTAGTTATGCAGAGGCCGGGTGATATTCTAAATGCTTTATATCGCTTGATGCTACATTTTAAGATAATAAAAGCATCCTTTATCGAAAGAGAAGGTACAGAAAGTATGAAAAGAGTCCTCATCTTCACAGCTGCAGATTGGACAAATAGCAGTAATCTCAAGTTTGCGTTTCTGTTTGTTTTTCCATGTCACAAGTGAGTCATTTGCAAGCCTCCAAGCGAAGTTAAGGACTTTTGGTGGTGCCAGTGTGGACTTCCAGCCTCACGAGCTCCATCAGAATGTGTACTAGAAGTTGCAACAAAACTGCTGTGCACTTCATCCGAAGCAAGCCTATATGCACTGCGTACTGAAAAAGTACCTGACTTCTCTGGCGCCCAAGCAAGGAAATTAGTTTCCCCACGACGGGAGGCCATAGAGAATCGGTTTCACTAGTCAGAGTTCTGCTCGGACAGCTTTCAAGGAACAGAAAGGAAAAGAAAAAAGGAAATCGGCTCAGACCTGGAGTCCAGGACTAGTCTCGTCGACGGGTCCGACTCGGAATTTCGGTTGCAACAGGGCTCTATATATTGACGCGCATCGGCGTATGGCCAAACATCATATCTCGCACCTGGTTTCCCGGCGGGCGTTTCTTTCCCCTTTTGCTGCTCAGTCTGCATGGCGATCCTAGAGTCCAACATCGACTTCTCTACGCTGCTCGACGGGAACGACTCCGGCGAGAACCAGCCGCCCAATCCATCAGATATGTCCGGCAGCTTCGTGTTCCTCCCCAGCCGGGCGGTGGCGCACATGATGCGACGATGGAATTACCAGGAAGGCTCGGGTCTCGGCGCGCAGGGGCAAGGGATCGTCGTGCCTATACAAGCCGTCGTGCGGGTGCGGCGGCGTCCAAAGGCTGGCCTCGGCTACCGTGAGAAACCATACGACAATGGTCTCCACGTGCCGCCGGAGCCGCCCGTGGAGGAGGAGTGCCGTGAGTGGGAGAATATTGCACGTGCTATGCGGCTCGAAACGGAGTGCTGCGAGACCATCCTCGCGCTCCTGCATGACATGATGCTTCAAGGGGACGACAGCGTGGAGACGACGGATGCGCTCAAGGCCGTGGCCGAGTCCAAGAAGGGGCTCCATGGGAAGCGCATGCTGGGGACGTGGAAAGCCAGGCTGCCTTCTTCCGCCGCGCGCTACATAATCGAGCAGGTGATCACGCCGAGGATGGTCGTCGACATGCGAGAGTGGAAGCCATCATGGGATCCGGACTGTCACGACTGGCTACGCCCGTTCATTCCCCTCATCGGCCACTTACCAGAGAGCCTCTACGGTACCGTGGAGAGCAAGATCAGGAACGGCGACTACGAGGTCGCGTCGCCATGGAAGGAATACCTTAGCCCGGTGCAGTGGGACACCTTCAGCAAGCGTCACATCCTGCCAATGCTAACACGGTTAGTACGGGAGATGAAGATCACGCCGCCGAAGCAAACCGACCCTTCGTTCCGGATGGTGATGTTGTGGGCACCTCTCCTGCGCGCTCAAGACGTGGTGTCGATCCTAGAAGCCGAACAGTTCTTTGACAAATGGGAAGGCGCGCTGCGACACTGGCTGCAAGCCGCGAAGCCCTCGTTGGGGGAGGCCACCGCATGGTGCACCGGCTGGAAGACGCTCTTCACGCCAGAGCTGCTCGCCGATGAAACTGTGCTCGCGCATCTTGATGCTGGCCTTGATATGGTCGATCCTGCAATGCAAGACCTTGACAGTCTTTTTAGTAAATTGTAGTCCGCATCTACTGCAATTTTTGTCTTGTAGGGCAATTTCTGTTGTAATGATGTACTGTAGTCACTTGTTATCTTCCAAAATAATCTCATGGAACAATCTGTAGTATTCAGGTTGATATTGTAGCTGTGTAGTATCTATGATCTCAAGTAACTATACGTTTCATCAGATACATTGGAGATTAAGAAATGTTCCTTTTCTTGGGAGTCCCAAGGAATATATTTTTAGGCGAGTCCCAAGAAATTAACTGGAATAACTTGTTTGTTTAATTTGCAGGATACATAATCACAAACAGATGTGTATCATCGTGTATTGTAGTGTGTCAGAGTGATAATGACAGGAACATGTTATCATCCTGCAGGAAATAAGATACACAGGCATGCTTGGAAAAATGTAACGAGAAAAATGTATCATCCAGACAACCGCTACATTATGTTGATAACACTTGAACAAATTTGTTTTCTAACAGCTTCAGATTTCGGAACAGATCTCCAAGAAAATGCAATGATGCCGCGTGAAAATATCATAGTCAATTCTTCAATAGTAGCCTACAGATCAAGCTCTCGACAAAACATAAAGAAGCGGCTAGAACTTTAAGCCATCTTAATCTCCACAAAAAGCACAAATGGGCCCTATATATTGTGGAGTGATTATGAAGTGTGGTTCTTTCTTTTCATCTTGCATAGCAGTCACTAGAGCTCATTTTAATTTGCAATGCGTGCATTAACTGCTGGAGGGAGGTAGATTGCAGTTGCAATAGGTGTACCATACTGAGCTGTTTATGACAATGATGAGGATGGAACATTTTGCAGGTCAATACCAAGTCGAGTTGGCTGTAAAAAAAATACTGGCTTATATTAGAAAAGGTTTCACCTTGTTCATAGCTCAAGTGAATATTGTATATAGCAGATCAGTTATCCTTGTCACATGTAAATCTCCCTTTGTCACTTTTTCTTGTAAACTATTGTAAAAGTGCTAAGGTTATGTGTGTTAGCTTGGAACATGAGAGATGTCTGATATAAATTCAACAAATTAGTAACCAACTGAACAAACATGAACTAACAAATAAATAAATAAGGGCAGCCCGGTGCATGTAGCTCCCGCTTGCGCAGGGTGCGGGGAAGGGTCCGACCACTTCGGGTCTATTGTATGCAGCCTTTCCCTACATTTCTGTAAGAGCTGTTTCCAGGGCTTGAACCCGTGACCTCACGGTCACAAGGCAGCAACTTTAGCACTGCGCCAAGGCTCCCCTTCAACTAACAAATAAATAAGGACAGGAAAAATAAAAGATGGCAGAAAGATGCTTCCATCACACATAAACAGGTTGGATTGGAATGCATAATTGCAAATCTACCATCATACCATGATGTGCTTTTCATATGTACAATATGCTGAATACCACACAACTACAATAGACAAGTTCCTTGATATTCTGCAGCAAAACCAAATTTCAGTAGTCACTCCAGAAAACACACAATGTATTTACAAAAATGTAGCTGAATATACAAAGCAAAAACTGAAGGAAAACCTGTGAACAGCAGAAAACAGATCACTTCGGGTTATGTACCAAGTCAATACAGTTAGTTACTTGACTCCAGATCCTGGGAGCGTGACTTGCTTGCAATTCAGGGACATCACGGGTTGGATATTTAGCATTTAGCTGTTGAAGCTCCACCAAGAATCGCTAATCTGAACATTGACTCTATACTATATTTAGTACGCAATCCATTCATGTCCTTGAATAAAGTTCTCTACTGAGTAGAATGTGACATGCTGTTCTGATGTCCGACTGCTCCACCCGACCCTTGATGTCTGATTTGCACCAGGGCCTCGACTATCAAACTCCCCATAATACAGTGTCTTGAGTGCAAAATCCCCTCGCCAAGCAAGCCAACCCTCCGGCCTGACAACCTTGCCTAAATAACAGCTGACAAATAGTGTCCTTGCATACTCCTTCCATGGACGCCCCAAGTAGAGCCGGTACGATTGCGGCTTTGCCTGGAACAACACAACGAAATCTTTGCTACCATCCACTGTGCAATTTTGAAACACAAACCCTGTGGTCTGCCCTGGATCAATCCTCCCATTTGCTGCCACCACATTGCGTGCGCTCTTCCCGGAACCCTCTGCCCGCGGCACCGTCTCAATCACGCATTCCTCAAACATAGCTGCGGCATTCCCAAATACAAAATCCACAGTTCCAGTAATATGGCATCGGCGATACAATTGCCGCATTGTGCGAGCATACAAGGTGTCCTGATGCCCTCGGAACTCCACATTCTCCAGCACCGACCGGTCGCTGTCTGACCGGAACGCAACCGCCTGGTGAGCTCCTGCCCCAGCAGTGTTCTCAAATGTGATATCCCTCGCCCGGAAGCCATCGCCGACGACAGCCACCGTCGCGGTGTCATAAGTGCCGAGCCCTTCGATCCCCACGCTCCGTGAGGCAGTGATCACGGTAGCCCCCATTCCCTCGCCCACCAGCAAAACGTTGGTCTTCTCGAACGGAACTACGACGTTTTCCTTGTATATACCTGCAGAGACGGTGATGAGGAAGTGCCCGGCAGTGTAATTCGGCGCGGCATTGACGGCGTCTTGCACGTTGGAGAAGTCGCACGCCGGATTGGACTTGCAGACGGTGGCGGCCGGACGGACCCTCGCCGGAAATGCTGCGACCGTGGAGTAGAAGGAGGCGGGTTTGGGGTATGCGGTTAGCGTCTGCGGGGTGAGGGAGTTGAGGAAGCGGGAGGTGAGCGAGTGGGAGGGGAAGGCGGGGAGGGACAGGAGGTGGGAGCAGTCGTACTGGCACTGGAGCGAGGCGGAGGCGAGGTGGAGCGCGGCCGGCAGGTCGCCGGACTCGAGCGCGGGGAGCGCGGCGCGGAGGCGGTGGAGCGAGAGGGAGAGGTGGTCGGCGCACGGGTGCGCGTAGGAGGCGGGGGACGGGTGCGCGGCGATGGCCGCGCGGAGGAGGGAGGCGGGGGCCGCGGGTCCCCCCGGCGGCGCGGTGGGCAGGAGGACGAGCAGAGCGAGGAGCGCGAGGGCGGCCGCCGCCGCGGCGACGGGGAGGAGGCGGCGGCGGCGGGGGTGGGCCCGCGGCATTTGGGAAAGAGACACAGAGAGAGAGAGAGGAGATCCCGATACGCACTAGATTGCGTTCGTCTTTGTTTTCAGTATCTCTATCTCTTCTCTTCTCTATCTCTATCTCTACTACTAATAAACAATCAAACAAAAAATTTCTTACGTGCACCCCACAAACGTATACGGATTCATTACTACCGCACGATTAGACCCGATAAACTTAATCTAACGGTTAGCCTTAACCTAATCTGTTTCATGGTGTGCACTTTGCAATTTGCAACGACTGACCGTACTCCATCGCGGAGGAATGTGAAACTCCACGCCCGCAGCCCCTACAATTACGGAAGGCACGTAGAAACAGGAAACTGATCGCAAACGGATCCCTTCACCCTCAATCACGACGATTCCCTGTCATCACCGCGTCAGACGCCCCCAAGACAACGAATCCTCCCTCGCCGCACGATAGCACGGTGTCGTTCCTGGACAGCGAACTCGCCGCCGCGGGAGGTGCTCAGGTGATGAGGTGTGGAGAGGCGACCAGAAAGAGGAAGGAAAAGGGATGGTGGAAAGAGGGATGGCCACAACAATCTATCATGGATGGATCACTAACCCGCGCCGCGCGCTTCATCGGATCAACAGAGAGGTTAAGGAGCCATGGGGAACCTCTACGATCCAACGCGAACATAACCAGGAGAAAAGCAAGAATAAATCACCGGAGAAGATGAGAGCGGAGGAGGAGATGGCGGGCGATCCCGAAGAAGAGGAACTGGAAGAAGTTGGGAAGAAGATGGTGGTGCTGCAATGGCTGGATCGTGGACCTGGTGGTGCCCGAGGCGGAGACGAGCCAGTGCGGCGTCCAATTAGAGCACATGATCATCAGGTATGAGTACGACACCTATGCCCCAGCCGGCGGAAGCAGCGGCTAGCGCTACCCCCGTGTCCACCTCTGTGTCGACTCTGCTGCCCTCTCCCTGATCCTCCACTGCTCCAGGCATACCCACGCCGCCCCGGGATGGGCCGCCGCCGGCCCGGTCTGGACCACGCCATGCTCCTTGACCTCCAAGGATCTCGGCAATGGGGGCCTGCTTGACCACGCGTGCAACACCGTCGCCGCCATGGTGGACAGGAAGTCGCCCGATGAGATCCGTGCCATGTTCGGCATCAGGCCCGCCTGCGGCTCCGCTACTCGACCGGACCCAAAGGTAGAGAAAGCGCTGCTGGCTCTCCACTTCGTCCGCTACCACGGCGATGGCGTCTCCGCGTACAACCCCAAGCTTCGTCGGTTCGTGGCCACCCGTTACTGTCGCAACTCACACCGGCATCACAGGATAAACAGTGTAAGTCCTCCCCACACAAACTAAATAGGGAGGAGAACAAGTAGGCGACGTGACGGCGGTGATTGTGACTGCAACGACGTCGCAGGTGAGTCCCGCCAGCCCCTGAATCCTTCTTCCTCTCTTCCCCTTCTCCATGCCGGACACCTGTACACCCGCCTGCAGTAACTCCTCTATTCTTCGCATGTTCAGTTGCTCCTTTACTCACGACTCTTTCTTTGTGTTTTTCATTGTATGTCTACTAAGTACAGTAGGTGTACTGAGTACTGTTCTATCCTTTTACTGTTTTCTTCAGCCATCTTTTGTTCTATATACTTCGTTAGTAAATGCCCTAATATTTCTTGTCTAGCCAGCATGTATTTCGTACTACAGTGAGTTGATGTGAAATCCTGCAATATTTTGTAATGATCATCTAATTAATTTTGAGTGGCATTTACTTGCAGGTCTTTTAAAGGAACTTTTGGTAAGAAATACACAACCGTGTCATTCAGTGCTGGACCTCTGTTATTGGCAAGAAATACACTAATGTGTAGCTCACTGCTGAGGTAACATCAAATTCATCTAATACTTGTTCTCGCGTGTAGAAGTAAAATGCTCTTTCAGAATTCAGTTATTAGTGTTAGTTGATATTCTTCAGTTTAACAAACTACGATTGATTGCTCTTTATGCTAATCTGCAGAAGTTTAGAACCATATGTATTCTGAACATTGGCAAGTCCGCTTACATAAATTCTTCTATTTTTCTATTGCAATGAGAGAAAAAATATATACATGCAGTGCCAATGGAGAACTTGGACCAATTGATAATATATCCATCTTGGGCACTATACATCTATTTCATATCAATGTTTGCTACTGACGTTGTGATAGTTAATGTTTCATACTTCATATTTTTTTCTTCTTCAGACAAATCGAAACCATCTATCATATTATTCACCTTCTTGCAAATTTCAGTTATTTCTTTTTTAGAAAAGCTACTTTCTGTCTTTGAGTGCCGGTAAATCTAATTGAATTTTTTAAATCCACTTACATCTTTCTAACACCGCAGATGTTTTTTTAAGCTATCCGGTATATGACATTTCTTGGCCGTTCATATTTCAAACTCCAGTTTTTAACTTCATATTGAATCAATTATTGTAAGTCAAAGCTAAAAGTGTGTATTGGTATATTTGATTCCCAAATTAGGTTTCTCACCGCCGTAAGCTCATAATCTATGCACGTGAATTCTCATATAGGGTTCTAATATTTGTCAAGACGTGCGTTGCACGTGCACACTTACTAGTAACTCCTAGGTTGTGTTTTCTAAAGGAAGCGGGGTGGTGTGATTCCATGTTTTCCCCGTTCGAAGGCGTATTTCTCGGGAGGAGTTTTTGGGACGGCATACCTTTAACCAACCGATAACTCTGATAAGCAACCACCACTTCGCTTCAGTGGTGCTCTGCCGCTCTCGCTCTGTTTTGATCCTTGTGCGTGCGTGCTGGGTTAAAAGATGGATTTGGTCTCTGGGAGAGTGATTCAGGGGTGCTCGCCTTCCTGGAGAGGCATCAAACCGCCGAGATTTCCTCTCCTGCTTGGTTCTTGGGCTGCCGCCGGCAGCAGCGCGTTTCCTGGATGCTCGTGCGCGCTAGCTGTTTGTAGAAATGCCTCAGCGGTGGTGCCCTTTGCCAAGAAGAAGAGGAAGTGGTACAGTGTGGAGCCGCCTGATGGAGAGGAAGAGAAAGATGATGTTCCTGATGTGATAGGAGGTGAGGTCGAGGATGTTGATGTCGAGGAGGAGGAGGTCGGCGAGGAGGACGCCGGCGATGACGGTAACGGTTTTCTGTATTCTGGTGAAGTTTCATTGCTTTCTTTTCCTTGTGAGCTTTGGGTTCAACTTCAGTCTACTGTTGCCTGTGGAAGGATGGAGGAATTCTGCATTTTCGCTCCATTTCTTCCATCACTGTACGTACTATGAAGCATTTGGGGATCCAAATATTCATATACTTGTAGTGTCTGCTGAATGCGAGTTATAAGGTACTATAACATGCACCGTCAGGAACAGGCCTCTGCAGTAGATTGTATGTGCGTGGGAGTATAGCAGTGTGTATCTTCGGCAATTTGCACTTGTCACTCTAATTCAGGCCAAGTGGAACAATAGTTGTGAACAGATGGCATTCATCACTTGCGTAGCCAATTTATTAATTGAACTTCATAGTTTAATTGGGTGCTTGAAATACACTTCATGAGTGCAGTGCAGTGATGTTTGATGTGAGATCAGCTCCCAGTTATGGAATAAGATCCCCAATCCCTCGGTTGGATAGTTTATCATTTCAACTAGAAGATATTTTTCAGTTTGGGCTGTAAGCAAATTAGAGATAAGATATATGATTTGTTACTTGATTGGATTTTTTGGCCTCTATATAAAGAGGACCCTCCATGAAAAGTTAATCAAGCAAGAATTAGAAAATCAATTCTTCTATCTGGCGCATGGGGCTAGAGCCCTCCCCTTATCTCTCGCCTAAAACCCACAGTTGATGTCCTACCCGTCTAAAAAGACGAGTGCAGTGATAAACCTGGGTTGCGTGGTTGTTCCCATTATGTAAGTTGAATCTATGTAGGACATGTCCAATCTTTGAACAAAAAAAGCACTCCAGTGTATTTTTGTATTTTCCTCAACTATTAGTATTAACATTTTTTATCCGCCGACTAACCAAATAATATGTTGTATACTGGTATCAATAAAACAATTATGTCCCCGAAACCTTGCAGATATAGTGGATGACGATGACAGCGACAATGATGATGACTATGATTTCGAAGATGAATTTGAGAGTGATGATGAACAAGACCTTTATGTATGGTTTCTTTTTTCCATTGAAACTACAACTTACGCCATTAACCATTGACCACGGATGTGCATTGATATATTGGAGGTTGGAGATGGAGGTGCTGGTGGTGGAGTGTCACTTGCTGGTACATGGTGGGGCAAGGAAGCTTTGGCTTTGGCCGAGGAGGTTTCAGCTTCTTTCGATGGCGACTTGAAGATTTATGCTTTCAAGGCAACTGCAAATTTAGAAATCAGAGTTCGCATCGAGAAGATGTCCACTAGGTATATATCAATATTAGTACAGGCATATGCTGAACTTCTAGAATTTGTCTTGTTTATGTGAGTTTGTTGAAGCCTCGAGTGGTTGGGATTAGTGGATCGATAAAGTGATTATTAATAGATTTTAACCGTCTGTTTCAAGGGTGAGTAACTTTAAATTTTCCAATATTCTGGGAATATGAAGGCAAGCACACAGCTGATACTGGTAGATGACATAATTTTCATGTAAATTATCTTTTTCATTAGAAGGCCATTGACATTCTTGGGAAATAAAAACATAAACATGGATTAAGATTATATCTCCCTCGCAAAAAACGTATGGTACTTACATTTGAAAGCATAGAACATAGTATGTATTAGTTGCTGATATCATTAGTGTCAAAGTTGTCTTTTTGTAACCTTCTTTCTATTTTCGGTCATTTGTCTTAGATTTCTCATTAAGCATCTGTTACTAGGTATGGTTCTCCGACTATTGATGACATTGAAGCATACACGATTGCGTACCGTGCAAAGTTGGATGATGCAGAGTCAGCAGGCAGGATACCAAAGAACGTATCCTTGGAGGTACTCTCCCTCTATAACCATATCAAGAACTAGCTAAAGCCTTATCTGGATACTCTGGCACAAACTGATAGCATCAATTAAAAAAATCTCTATGTGATGCTTAGCACTAAGGCATACTTCCGCTAATCACTTTGAAGGTGTCATCCCCCGGTGTGGAGAGAGTCATCCGTGTCCCGGACGACCTTGAACGCTTCAAAGAACGGTCGATGTATGTCAGATACGTTATGACAAGCGAGGATGCAGCCACGACCCAGGAAGGCGACGGCGTGTTCAGGCTCATTTCCTACGACGTGGACCTGTGTGAGTGCACCTGGGGCATAGCCGATGTGAAGATAAACCGGCAGCAGACCGGAAAGGGCAGGCCTCTGAGCAAGAAGCAGAGAGAATGGCGTCTGCAGACGCCGTTCGAGTCGCTGAAGTTGGTCAGGGTGTACTCAGAATGTTGAGCAGCTTCTTTGACTAAATCATTGTGTCCATCTGAGGTAATTTGTAGAGAACCTCGTCCAGTTTTGCTGAACTACCACTGATAGTCAGTCCAGTGTGTGCACAGTAGCTAGATTGTTGCACCATTTGTTCATATCCGGTGGTGAGATGAGTTCTTCTTCTACTTAACAGATAACACCTGAACTGTCCTCAAGTTTTGCTCTCTTGTTTGACATGCTCTTACACAGTTATATGGCAGCATTCCCTGCATGTATTTACTTGATTGATCCATTAGTTCTTTCATTTGGCCCTGATATGCAATCCACTTGTCGAATTAGTAATCTCTTGTCAACGAGAATGGATTACGTGTTCGACCGAATGTGCTGCCGAGTAGGAAAGTTGATCCAGTACATCCACTAGACCAGCTAGTATAAATAAGCAGCGACTTTGTAAACATGACCAGAGGAATGTTGATCAAGCGCATGCATGTCATGCATAAGCATCTCTGATGCAATTGGTTATTGTTGTGCCGCTCGTGTGTATGCTTGCGTGCTAGTTGGACATTTGAACAAACCAACTAAGGTGAGAATTTGAGATAGAAGGATATCATATCCTCCGTAAAAGTAGCTCAAAATTGTGCATTTGCTTCATGTCCCATTACAGATTTGGTGTTTCGCATTATTGAACCTACGGTTGTATGAAAAAAGACTGTGCAACTTCTTTTGAGGGAAAAAGATTGTGCAACTTCAGGTCAACTAATTTGAGATAGAAAGATATCCTATCCTCTGTAAAAGCAACTAAAAAATGTCCCATCTTAACTGTTGCAGATTTGCTATTTCACATTTCAGATTGTGCAACTTGTTTATTTTCTTTTGGGGGAAAAAGATTGTGCAATTTCAGGTCAACAAATTTGACACTATATGCCAAGTAGCACACCTTAAAAACCTAAAATTGCACATGATGTAGCAAATACAAAAAATATCCAGCTGGATATCCAGACAAAACAACCTCATTGTTACATAGTACGTCTAGCTTTGAATTAGTTTCAGCTTGTAGATATGTTGCACTGTCTTTTGTATTTGGTAGAAACTGAGTGGTGGGAGCTCAGCCAATCAACTAGGCACATATATATGCACGTCAACTTTGTATTCAAGGATATGTGCCGTATGAGTCCATTATTGCTTGCTGCCTTCCTGACGATTAAAGAAGTTAGCATACATACAGTATTTGTTATGATGTCGAACAAGATGATAATTAAATCTCAAGTGCATGCCCCAACAAAATTAGTTAATGTGGCAGATCGTCGATCTAATATCTAACCGGCGACCCCTCAAAAAAATTTATCTAACCGGCGTTCGAAGTGCAAGCTCATGACCGGCGAGTTGCTTCTACGGTTGTGCCACACAGACTGCACATGCCATTAGACCAAGCAAGCACGAATACACGCGATTCCACACTCTGAGTTGCTTGTACTTACGCCACAGAAGCTAGCCATATCCAAGTGGTGAAATACGAGTAGTAACTAACAGGTGCATGCTGCCTCAAGAAAAAGCTAATTAACAGTTGCTTGTGCTGCCAACAAACTACACACGGAAACGGAGATATTGGACCAAGCAGGGACAGTCGTGTGATTTCACACCTCACAATCATGCATGGATTGAGCATACTGCATGCACTGCTCTTGCTACTTCTTGATCGTATGTATATATAGCCCGCCACCCCCAGCCCGCAGTATGTAGTCTCAGTGAGATAAACATTGATATGCAGACTGCAGAGCCACCGCCAAGCTAGCAAAAATGTCTCCACCACCATATTCAAGGTACGGTCCGCACTCACCACCACCCCCTACGCCGCCGCCGCCGCCGCCATCGCCGAATCCCCCTTACCAGTCACCACCACCTCCTACACCGTACCCCACTTATCTGCCACCACCACCTCCTACGCCGCCGCCGCCGCCGCCGTATCCCCCTTATCTGCCACCACCACCTTCTTACCCACCATCGACTGGTCCCGCTCTGCCGCCAACCCCATATCCCGATGCCCCAACACCTTATTATGGTCCACTTCCGCCACGGACGTCGTCTCCCGGCCCGGATGTCCCAGCCCCGCCGCCGACGCCGTACACCGGCGTCCCATATGTTCCAACGCCTGATTATTATGATCCTTCCGGCTCCAACACTGTCTATACGCCGTCGCCACCAACGGCGGGGGGTAGTGGACAAATCCTCGTGATAGTGCTGGTCCCCATCGCCGGGCTGGTCCTCCTTGGGCTGCTGGCGGGTCTCTTCCTGCTCGCGCGGCGGAGGCGGATGAGGAGGGAGGAACCGGCCGGGTGCCCGGTGGAGGAGGAGGATGTTCCTGAGTACGTGAGCGTGCAGGAGCAGGCTGTGGTGGTCGACGAGGTCGTCGTCAGGCACACACACGAACGAGACGATGGCAAGTGCTAGACACCATGCCCCGGCCTGACGGCCTGACCTGTCACGTACCTACTCGTGTGTTTGTTGCCATGCTTGGTGACTCTGTTAGTGCGGTGTGTGATTGGTGGGACTGTTTACGTACATCACTTGTTGCTTGAAACGTACTAGTGTACTAGCATGCGTGGAAAATGCTGGCTTGTTTAAGTGTGTTCATGTAATAATCGTCGTGCTCTTCCATGCATGATCGTCCTTGTGGTACTGTATTTGGATGCATGCTATGAATATCTGCATTTTTTCCTTCACGAAATATATATACAGACATGTACTGTGATATATGTATATATGGATGTTTTTCAATATGAGAACACCAATTTATTTATTTCATAACAAAGCTTCGTCCTCTCCCTTTCTTCTTCATGTCCGGCTGTCAAGAGCTAGCCGAACCTCGAGGCGGGGCCACCATCAACATGTAATTAATGATTACCGTTGGACGAGCAGAGGCTGAAGTAGAGGCCGGGATCGCTCGGCCGTTCAAGGTCATGGAAGAACAACCATTTGGGGGAAGTAGGCGGGCTGTTTAACGACGTTAGAGAGGACACATGGGCATATGTCAGTGGTGGGATGTGGCGTTGGTGGTGGATCTTGTAACCGAGAGTAGATAGCAATGGATAGTTCGACAGCTGGGGAGCGGTCTCGTCGAGCAATTGAGATGAGGGGGTAAAGGTCTAGGCCTTATTCGGTTTGAAGGATTTTTGTAGGAAAAATATAGGAACAAGGATTTCAAAGGAAAAATTTCTATATATGCATTCAGTTTGTAGGAAATGCATACAGGAATTTCGTAGGAATACTACTCATTTCTTATGTTCTCGGACGAAACTACACATCCACTCAAAGCTCATTTACGCGTAGGAGTAGGAACGAAGCAAGTCAATTCTTTAGAATGACAAGTGTCATTCTATCAAATTCCTATACTATTTCTAATTCCTACGTTTTGATTTCCTACAAACCAAATGAACCCTAAGGGTTCATCTCTTGCGTCTTATCGTTGCAATACGAGTGATTTTTGGATTGTCATGCAAAACTTTCAGTTAGCCCATACAAACTTTCTATGTTGATGGAAAAGACTTCATATTTTTAACATATACTTTTTCTGTGATACCACTAATTTCTATTTTACACAAGTTTTTTTTACTTGATAATATTGACTTTGTTTACGTAGAAAAAAACACTTTCCAATAACCAACTGATTCAGCAGAGTCGCTAGCAACCAAAATTAAAACAAATCCGCATGTGCTCCTTCCAAACAGTGGATGACACACCCTCAAGATAACCAAACTGCGCTAAAGAGTGTGCGACAGAGTTACATACACGGCGACAGAACAAAAACTCATGCCTATCAAACTCGAGTGTGTGGTTGCTTCTAGCCTCGCGATACAGGGCCCTAGTTTCGCCTGTCAGAATTTTCAAAGTTTAGGATCTGCATGACTGAGGGCGAATCAGACTCCAACGTGACCCCAGATGTTCAAACTTTTTCAGTAAACCCTAGAAACACCTCCTCCCCAAGAAAAGCATAGGGTTCCTTTGCCTCCCGCCGGCGCCGTCCGCAGTCCACCTCGTCTCTGGTGGCCTTAGGGCCATGGCACCGCGGTGGATCCCGACCCTTGCCGTCGGGAGGGCTCCGTTTTTAGATGTTTTTTCAACTTTTTTTAGGGTTTGTGTTCTGCTCAGAAAGACGAGACGGCGGCGGCTCCCTGAAGATGCAATAAGATTTTCCCCGCCTAGTCCCCTTTTCGGTGGTGTGTCTAGCATCGTTAGTGGGCATGTGGAGGTGTGTCTCCGGCGGATCTATCCTTGGTGGATTTGCTTGGAGCTGGTCGTATTTCGTCTACGTTTGTGTTTCTTCAGGTTGGATCATTCTGATCTACGCCATTCTTCATATTATGATGCTCAAAAAAGGCACGTTCTACGCTAGGTGCTGCTAAAAAAAGTGTTGAGCAGTTGACCGCTCCATGTTCACCAGCTGGTCGTTGACCATTGACTTTACTAAAAAAGTACATGAAAAAGAAAATTGTTCATGCATTTGAAAAATTGTTTGTGATTTCATGGATTTGAAAAAAAAATCACGGGTTTTGAAAAAAGAGGTTCATGAATTTTAAAAGAATTCACAAATTTGGAAAAAGTTCATAAATTTTGAAAAAAAATCACAAAAATTGGAAAAAGTTCACCTATATTAAAACAGTTCATCAAATTTCAAAAAAAAGATGATTTTCAAAAAAATCGTGAATTTGGGAAAAAACATAAATTTATATAAAAAATCAGAAATTTCTAAAAAAGTTCATAGATATTGAAAAGAAGTTCATAAATTTTGTAAAAAAATCATCTCTCTGGAAAAAAAGTTCATCAAATTTATAAAAGAAAATCATCGCTCTTGAAAAACTTTCACACATTTTAAAAAGACAAAATAAACAGGACGAACAAAAAAGAAAACATAGAATACCCATGTGGAAACGCAGAAAAAAACGAACCAAACAAAATATGAGCCAACACAAGGGGGTGTGCGCCCTGTACGGGATGGCCTTTTAGCGGCGCTTAAGGCGCCGAATAGGCTTTGGCACTCAGATGCTGAAATGCGGGTGTTTCCTATTTAGTGCTGTAAGCGCCTGTTAAAGGCTATTTTACTACCAGGCGCACCCGCCTTTGTCCTGGGTATGGCCCATTTATAAATTTGTTTCATTCATTCAAACATCAAAAAATGGCGTACCTGGATTCGACCTCCCGGTTAAGTACTAACCACGTTAACAGGTCGGACACCACATGTTACGTGTTTACCTACCCATTTTTCTTCTTTTGTTGTGCCTTAACCTTTAGAAGCTTCCGATCATTTTTTTTAGTTTTCTGGACTTTTTATATTTTTTTCTACTTTCTTTTTCTTTCCTTTCTGTTTTCTTTCCCTTTTTCCATTCCTTTATTTTTTTAAATTTGTTAAAATTTTAAAATCTGGGTACTTTCTTAAAATTTATAAAACTTTTTTTCTCAAATCCGTGAACTATTTTTCAAATTTTGTGAACTTTTTTTAATGGATAAAATTTCTTTCAAAGTAAATGAAAAAAAATTCAAAGTCGGTGAACTATTTATCAAATTCGTGAATTTTTCCCAAAATTGATGAACATTTTTCATTATTGATGAACTATTTTTCAAACTTGTAAACTTTTTTCATTATCGATGTATTTTTTCAGTATTGATGAACTTTTTTCAAATTGATGGACTTTTTTTAATTTTCATGAGCTTTTTTTCAAATATGATGAACTCTTTAAAATCAATGAACATTTCTTCAAAGTTGATGGTTTTT